>NC_134401.1:70708631-70928989 GCF_050003625.1 Haematobia irritans | reverse complement strand
AATCGATATTTCGATGTGTTACAAACGGAATGACAAACTTATTATACCCCCGTCACCATTTTATGGTGGTGGGTATAAAAAAAATAGTGCCAATTATTTAAATTTTGCCGAAAAAGATGCAAAATTCTGTTTAGAAAAATTGCGAATTTTTGAAAGTATTTGATGTCAAACGTTCCAGACAAGCGTTATAATGAATTAAAAATCATAAAAAAAAATAAAAATTATGTATTCGTCAAAATATTTCAAAATTTCTTAAATCACATCCAAAACACTGGATTCGCATCACACGTTAAGAAGTGATGCAAATTCAGTGCAACGGCTGTTGAAATGGTGGACATCCGTCATATGGCAAGCCCATGTTAAAGTCATCGCTTCTGCGTCAAATTTGCACCACTTCCGGATCCAAAAAGAACATTCAATCTTACTATTTTTGGGAATCGTACGAAAATTTTCTTTTACTTTAGTTCATATTGAACTAATGTGTACGGTCATTGAACTTTATACCCACGTTTAGTTCATGAAATGTCCGAGACATACTTAAAAAACGAAAATTTCAAAAAAAAATAAAAATTCAAAATTTAAATAGGAATTGGACACAAGAATAAACGAAAAATGATTTATCAATACAACAGATACTCAATTTCCTGAAAATGTAAAATTGTTACTGGCGTTAGGACAAAAACATGGTCTTACAAGATCAAAAGCCGAATTACCACTTTTTGTGGGTGACATCCCTGCAAGCGCATTGGAAACCTTTTGAAGATACTAAAGGTGGAATTACATACCATGCGGTCATGCATGCGTACGTTATATGCTATTGTCAAAAAAAGTTAAAATGTTGGAACTACAATTATTTGAGTTACACGACAAAAGTATCGTATGCATATGACGCATAAAGTTGACGAACTTTTAACTTTTCAATGCGTCGGGTGCGTTGACAACATGTAAAAAAATAAAGAAACGAAAAACAATCTAAAATATGGACGAGAAATTATTTATTGAAGTTAAAATACATAAAGTCCTATACTGCAAAGAGTGCGTGGAATACAAAAAGACAAATAACTCAGATGCAAGGAATGTAATCAGCAAATTCATTGGTGCTCCGACGCATGCTGTGTAACTCACTTGAAGAATCGTATTCGTCAACGCATTCGAATACAACGTACGTACGCATGACCGCATGGTATGAAATTCCACCTTAACACAGAACTCAAAGTATAATGTAGAGGACAATTTGACAAGTCGAACCTTTTCCAAGGTAACGGCATCAAAAGGAGGTAATCCCTCACGAAAGAGATTCAAGGAACGCAGAAATGCTTTGTTTATCCTAAAGAAATTAGGATCAGTCGACCCAAGCACGTTGTCGGCTAAACAAAGCGATTCCTTAAAATGGGCTCAAGGAATTCTTGAGGCTGGAAAAAGGGAACGATCACCGGATGAGCTGCCATCCTCCAAAAGGGATCAACGATCGTTTGCCTCAGTTGCTAAAGACAGCCTTGTGATGGATATCATAAATAAAGGAGCATTGCTTTGTCTGGCGTCTACTCACAGGTGCTGGAAAAGTTTCCCGGCCCAGATCCTCAACACCAAGAGGCTGGTTGGTATCAAGGACGATTTAAGCTAGTCGCATTTGAGGACCAGAGGTCTATAGAATGTTTTAAAGCTGCTCTGATACTAATTGGTGAAGTTTGGGAAGGAGCTGCTCTAGAGTTAGTCGAGAAGAAAGACATACCGGCTAGACCAAGAGCACATGCGTGGATACCTGCAAACCCTCCTGACGCTGAATCTATTTTAAATAGACTGAAACAATGCAATCCAGATCTTCCAACAGCTGATTGGAAGGTTGGCCGTTTGGATGAAGTGGATGGGCCAAGACGGCATGCAGTGTTTATATTGAACACTCAGTCTTTGCCACATCTAGCAAAGTCTCAGGGCCGTGTATGTTATGGCTTTCATTATATCCAAATGAAGGTGTATAAAAACGATCAACTAAAGGATTCAGAAATGGACAAGCCTCTGCGGATCTTCTTGCGAAGTCGAGGGAGATACCAAAGTTGAAGACATGAATAGATACCGTATGCGTGAGGAGGCTTCTACTGCCTCAGAACTCACCAAAGTTGAGCCTATGATTATTGCGAGAGTCACCGATATCTCTGAAGAGGACATTCTTGATGACTCGATTGAAGCGGCTGATGTGACGGTTGTTGAAAATCTCGATGGTCCTACGGATCCTCCAGATAAATCTTCATCATTGTAAGGCTGCATGTGCTGCCTTAAAAGTTCTCCTGATGAAAGGGGACATAGACATAGTTCTTATTCAAGAACCATATGTTTATAGAAACAAAATACGTGAATTAAGTACTCCGGGGTTCAAACTATTGCAGTATACTGGTAATGATGTAATTCGAGCCTGTATAATTGCTAAAAACGAGCTTAACTTGTTTCTGCTTAATCCAATGTGCAATGCAGACACTGTCGTTGCCAATTTAGAAATAGCCAAATACAAATATTGGGTATCTTCGGTCTATATGGGGCATGACAGGGAGATGCCACCATGTGCCGGTAAGACCTTAGTTGAGGAGTCACTGAAAACAAAGACGAAACTCATTATGGGATGCGATGCGAATGCGCATCATAGTATATGGGGAAGTAGTGATACTAATGCAAGGGGAGAGTCGCTAATAGAGTTTATTTTTCGTACTAATCTGGTAGTTTGCAACAAGGGAGATGCCCCAACCTTTGTCACTAAAAACAGGCAAGAGGTTTTGGACATCACCTTGGCCTCGCAAGAACTGAATGAAATGATATCTAAGTGGCATGTTTTAAGTGAACACAGCTTCTCAGATCATCGCTACATCAGTTTCAAATGTGATGTTCATACCACCAAGACCATATTTCCGCCAAATGTTAGGAAAGCTGACTGGAATAGGTATAGGGAATCGTTCAATATGATGATACCGGAAATACCAGAGACAAATATGAGCACTGTGCAAGTTATCGAACACGCAGTGGAGAGGATTACTAAGGCCTTCAACATTTCACTGAAAGCTGCATGCCCTAAAGGGAAGCCAAGGGGGAAAAATCGACCATGGTGGTCTACGGAGTTAGGTAATATGAGGAAATCGTGCAGGAAGCTCTTTAACAAAGCAAAGTCCACCAGAGCTCCTGTGGATTGGGACGCTTACAAGAAGAGTCTGAGAGGATACAAGCGAGAACTGAGAAAGGCTCAGCATAACTCTTGGAATGATTACTGCAGCAGCATTGAGAATACGTCCGAGGCTTCCAGACTACGGAAGGTGCTAGCATCCACGAGCTCCGCTCCAGGTTTCATTAAAACATCGGAGGGCAATTGGACAACGTCCAGTGAGGAGACGCTGGAGGTACTATTGGACACACATTTTCCCGGAAATCAGACGGTTGAACCAAGCATTGGCGGTGCCACAGTGGCTCAGCGGTCGTTTCCTATCGAGGAAATTGTATCAGAATCTAGAATAAAATGGGCGTTAAATAGCTTTGGATCATTCAAATCCCCCGGACCTGATGGAATTACTCCGGCGGAGTTAAAAGCGGTGGCTGACAGAATTATCCCCTGGTTGTCGGCGATATATATAGGATGTATCAACTTAGCATATATTCCACGAAAGTGGAGAGAATCAAAAGTCGTTTTCATACCTAAAGCGGGAAAAGCCTCTCACTCGAATGCGAAGGATTTCCGACCAATCAGCTTATCATCATTCCTACTTAAGACTCTGGAGAGGATGATAGATATTTATCTTAGAACTAGCGTCGATTCAAGTTTGTTCTCGAAACGACAACATGCATACTCGAAAGGCAGATCTACTGAGACCGCATTACATGAACTAGTCAGCTTTATTGAAAGCTCACTATCTGTCAAAGAATACACAATCGTGGCATTTCTAGACATCGAAGGGGCGTTCAATAACGTCCATCCGAGCTCGATATAAAATGGACTGACAACTCTGAATGTTGATCCAGGTATACTTAGGCTGTTAGACGAACTTCTAAGGAAGAGACGCATTTCAGCCACACTAGGACAAGCAAACATACAAAGGTATGTGAACAGAGGCACTCCCCAAGGAGGAGTTCTATCACCTCTTCTTTGGAATGTTGCTATAAACGACCTTCTGGTTTCCCTAGAAAAAGAAAGGATACAAGTGGTGGCATACGCAGATGATGTGGCGCTAGCAGTCAGGGGAAAATTCCCATCAACAGTTAGAGATATTATACAGAGAGCCCCCCGGATGACTGAGAAATGGGCGAAAGATAATGGTCTTGGGGTAAATCCTGCAAAGACAGAAATAGTCATGTACTGCAAAGATCGCAAAACTCCCACGGTTAGGCCCATTTCCTTAGGGGGTATTGAAATTCCCTTTAGGGAGTGTGCCAAATACCTTGTCGTTATTTTGGACACGAAGCTGAACTTTAAGCTTAATATTGAAGAAAGGGCGAGGAAAGCAACGGTAGCTTTATACTCGTGCATAAAGGCAATAGGGAAAAAGTGGGGACTAAAACCAAAAATTGTACATTGGCTATACACGGCAGTGGTTAGACCTATAATGCTATATGGTGTTGTAGTCTGGTGGCCGGCACTTCACCAGCCGACAAGTTTAGACAAAGTTCAGCGTATGGCGTGCTTGTATATCTCAGGTGCATTCAGCAAGACAGGAACAAACTCCCTTAATGTCATACTGCATCTATTGCCTTTAGACATTTTGGCCAAACAGTCAGCTGCAACAACGGCTGTGCGGTTGCGCGAGCTATCGCTGTGGTCGAAAAAAAGTTACGGTCACAGTTCGGTCCACAAAATAATGCCAGATGTGCCTAACGTAGTGGGTTACACTTTGGCGAGTCCACTTTTCGACAAAAAGTTTGAGACCCTAATTCCCAACAGTGAGGCGTGGTATACACGGACCCCGGGGAATAAAAGATATATAGATTTCTACACTGATGGCTCCAAATTGGATGGCCAAGTGGGGTTCGGAGTATATTCTAAAGATCTGGAACTTCGAATAGCGAAAAGATTACCTGATCACTGTAGTGTTTTTCAGGCTGAAATATTAGCAATAAGAGAAGTGGTGAATTGGCTGAGAAGTAATGCTCCAAGCAATATTGGCATTAATATATACTCAGACAGTCAACCTGCAATAAAATCCTTGGACTCTGTGTTCCTCAACTCGACAACGGCCATCGACTGCCGCAAATCTCTCAATAAGATGGCTGAGCAGCACAATATTCACCTAATATGGGTGCCTGGCCATAGGAACATACCGGGGAACTGCGAAGCAGATGAGCTAGCAAGGCTAGGAACTACCTTACATATTCCAGGGGAACTAGAATCTGTTGGTGTGCCTCTGGCTACCTTCAAGCTCTTACTGCGTGAGAAGGCTGTCATGATGGCAAATGTTCGATGGGAGAATTGTAAGGGTTGTAACGACACCAAGCAAATATGGCCCCATTTAAACTTAAACCGCACACTAGATATGCTAGTGTTCTCGAGACGCCAGATATCACTCCTGATATCTGCTATAACGGGTCGCTGCCTGATAGGCGATTTTGCAAAAACTATTGGTGCGAAGTATAATGACTATTGTATGAGCTGTCATGATGCGGAGGAAAAGGAATCAATAAAACACCTCTTGTGTGAGTGTCCTGCATTTTGTGTAAGGCGTAAGCAAATTTTAGGGGCATATAGCTTCAGATTACTAGCGGACCTGGAAAACGTTAACTTAAGCAGTCTGATAATGTTTTTGGAACAATCTGGTTGGTTCAACAGAAGAAAATAATCGAGAAGGTTCAACGGTTAAAACTAGAAGTGCCCATATGTAATAGGTACTTTTAGTTAATGTGGTATCACAATGGACTGAATAGTCTAAGTGAGCCTGAATCTTAATCGGGCGGCCACTTTAACCTAACCTAACCAAACCTAGAGGACTCTCTTCAATTTAAAATAAGATCAAGGACTTGACTATCAACGAGGATGCAAAATGGGAATCTTTTGACGTTGTGTCCTTATTCCCAAGCGTTCCAGTTGACTTTGCTTTAAAAATTATCGAAATTAGATGGCAAGAATTGGAGAGACATACTAGAATTACAAAAAATATCTTGGTCAATATAAACTTGACGTATTTCTTTCAATTTTGAATTTAAAAAACCTGAACACCCCTCATTTTGAAGGTGTGTGTGTGTAGAATGTTGCTCCTATTTTGATTTTGGAATTCACTCTTCAGTTGTCAAAATGCCGTCCAAGCAAGAAGAGCAGCGTATCAAAATTTTGCTCGCGCATCGCGAAAATCCGAGCTACTCGCACGCAAAGCTGGCAAAATCGCTAAAAGTTGCCAAATCAACCGTTACAAATGTAATTAAAGTGTTTGGGGAACGTTTGTCGACAGCCAGGAAGTCTGGATCGGGGGGAAATCGAAAACCGGAAGCCGGTGAGACGACAAAGAGAGTTGCCGGTAGTTTCAAGCGAAACCCTAACCTCTCTCTCCGAGATGCCGCAAATAAGCTAGGTGTATCGTCTACAACCGTGCATCGAGTCAAAAAACGAGCCGGACTATCGACTTACAAGAAGGTAGTGACTCCAAATCGCGATGATAAACAAAATACGACGGCCAAAGCGCGATCCCGGAGGCTGTACACGACGATGCTGACGAAGTTTGACTGCGTGGTAATGGATGACGAAACCCACGTCAAAGCCGACTACAAGCAGCTTCCGGGACAGGAGTTTTATACGGCAAAAGGAAGGGGAAAGGTAGCACATAAAACTGTCAAAGTTCGCAAAGAAATATCTGGTTTGGCAAGCCATCTGTACCTGTGGCTTGAAAACCAGCATTTTCATAGCTTCCGGGACTGTCAACCAAGAAATTTACGTGAAAGAGTGTTTGAATAAACGTCTGCTGCCTTTTCTGAAGAAACACGGTTGTTCCTACTGTTTTGGCCGGATTTGGCATCTTGCCATTACGGCAAAAAGGCCATGGAGTGGTACGCCGCCAACAACGTGCAGGTGATTCCCAAGGGCAAGAACCCTCCCAACACGCCAGAGCTCCGCCCAATTGAGAAATACTGGGCTATTGTCAAGCGGAACCTAAAGAAGACCAAAAAAACTGCCAAGGACGAGCAGCAGTTCAAGGCAAACTGGCTTTCTGCGGCGAAGAAGGTGGACAAGGTGGCTGTACAAAATCTGATGGCAGGTGTCAAGCGTGAGGCCCGTCAATTCGGATTTGGAAAAGCGAAAGCCCAACTGAATATTTGTTCTGAATTTTATACTAATTGAACTTGAAAAAGAAATTTAATTTGATTTTTTAAATAAACGATTTAATTTTGACCGAATCACCCTTTATAAATTTTAGAATTTTGCATTGTGGAGACGATTCTTTTCTTATTTTTATTTTATTGAATGGTAGGAAAAGGAAACAAAATTGTTCAAGTTGTAATGTCTGGTTTTTGGCTAACCTTCTCCTCATGGGAAGATTTTGCTACGTTTTCGGCTCAGTGTTGCCAGGTAATTTTTGATTCTTCCCCTCAAATCTTAAGAAAAAAACCCCTACATTGGACTTGACTTTTTTCTTGACTTTCGTTAAAAATCCTGTAGTGATACACTTTAAAAATTAAATTTAACACAAATATATAAAGTGAAAGAAGATTTTTATGAGGAACAAAATTCTAGACAATATAAGTTTTTTTAATGCTGAAAATTTTCTTTAGAAGTAAATAAAAATCATTACACCACTTGTTACAAATTCGGGTTCGATTACTGCTTCGACTGAACTCCAAAAAGTTTTTCAGCGGTGGATTAATGCTGGTGACATTTCTGAGGGTTTCAAATCTTCTCTAAGTGGTTGCACTGCAATGTGGAACGCCGTTCGGACTCGGCTATAAAAAGGAGGACCCTTTACATTGAGCTTAACATGGAATCGGGCAGTGATACGAGAGAAGTTCACCAATGTGGTATCGCAACGGACTGAATAGTCTAAGTGAGCCTAATACATCGGGCTGCCACCTAACCTAACCTTGTTTATAATTGTATCAAATATTAAAAATGCCCCTTCAACAGATGCGTATAAAAAAGAATGTCATTGCATACTTGCTTGTATTTAGGTACATGGGTTTACATCCCTTATTTTTTTCTCGAAATTCATGCCAGAATTATTCAAATTTTGTTGAGAATTGCTCCACTTTGTAATATCTAAGATATTTTTTTACCCCCAAAAATCCGCCCAAATAAATGTTACCCCTAAAAATCCCCCTAAACGTGTAAAAAACCCTAAACTAAAATTGGGGGGAAAACCCCCAACCAGGCAACACTGTTTCGACCATAGACCTTATAATACATAGATGAGCCATGGGTGTCAAACTATGTTTGACAGTTCCGAAGATTAAGAATAAACGAGAAAAATAAAAGCAAGCTTACAATCTCTTTCGTTTTCCTTTTTGTAGTTTGCCAATTTTACACAAAATTAGAACGTTTATTATGCAACAGAGGATTTATAAATAAATTAATATATTAAAAGTTCATATTTGAACAAAAAATTGTGACCAAAACCGCGAAAATACGAAATTTAATTTTGAGCAGCATTGCTCTTTACGAACAACACAAAAGCAAATGTGCGAAAATTAATGTTTGGGACTGACTCTTTAAGAAAAAATCAAAACTAAATGTCAGAAAATTAATTTTTGGAACTGACACATTTTTCTAAAGAGAATAATGGATCATGTATGTATTATAAGGTCTATGGTTTCGACTATAGTTATGTATGAGAGTATGTTGATGGCCTAATGTACTCTCTGTTGGCATACTCAATATTTCTCACAAGGCTAACATACTTACACTTGGTACCGTTTTTTTTTTATATATTTTACACACGTCAATTTAAGCTTAGAATTGCAATTTCCAAAGGCCTATGATCATTTGAATTTTGAAATCTGAGTGACAAGTTGTAAAGAAGTGGTACAGTTCCATATATTTTTATAGAAAAAATGGAAAAGTCAATAAATGGAAATAAATTATTCCATCCTTAATATTTTCAATATTTACTGGAAATGAAATTAAATATTGTCATAAAAATATACACAGGATAGAGAACAAATCCATACGATAAGTTATCCTATTAGAGGTAAGATTTCTGAAGAAAGTGAAGTGGATCTCGATTCTAAATTTTGCTTTCCTAGACCAGTCTTAAGATAGTAGACACGGCCTCGACATTTCTGAACTCGTGTCCAGATACACTGTTACTGTTACAACGCCCCAATTGGTTTTTAAGGAGGTATCCAACATTCCCAGAACTGGAAATATTATATCAATTTCGGCCACTTACAACATCATGAAGTTTTACGATCTTTCCAAAAACATTTTAAATATAAGCGAAGCCTAAAATATTGGACTATATATTCACGTGCTTGTTTTTCAGGAAAGTCGCAACCAGGAGTCCATTTCGAGACCTAGTCTCGAAGTGCAGTTCTATTTTCATTTTTCTTTTTTTCCATTGTTTACATTGTGCAACGAAGTTCGTGGTCAAATGAGAGATACAAAAAAATATTAAAAATTGTGTAAAATTACTTAAAATAGTTTATAGAAATATAGGAAGAAAAAATAATGAATGGAAAATTTAAAGAAGTAACTAACATTGCAAGAAATTAAGATTTTTTGTGTATTGTGAAGAGCCTGAAATGGAACTAATGATTCTATTGAATATCAGCATACCAATCAATGATTTAATATACATACGCGCCAAAATGAATAAATTGTAATATAGCTCAAACAAAAGTCAAAAACTCAAATTGGGATCCGCGGAACTATGGAGCGTAAGTTGAACATAAAAATAAATGACAAAAGGAACGATGAGGACGAAAGAGATGGAGCTAGTGAAAATCGTTCCTTTAGTGAACCGTTCATTGAAACTAGTTCGTTCCGGAACGACACAAGACTAGAACGTGAGTTTTTATCGCAACAACAACACTGCTGTGAGTACTATTATTATTCTCTTTGTATTTTTTGTGCTTTTTTGGCAAACTACAAAAAGGAAACGAAAAAGATTGTAAGCTTGCTTTTATTTTTCTCGTTTATTCTTAATCTTCGGAACTGTCAAACATCATCTGTCGTCTATGTATTATAAGGTCTATGGTCGAAACAGTGTTGCCTGGTTGGGGGTTTTCCCCCAATTTTAGTTTAGGGTTTTTTACACGTTTAGGGGGATTTTTAGGGGTAACATTTATTTGGGCGGATTTTTGGGGGGGAAATATATCTTAGATCTTATAAAGTGGAGCAATTCTCAACAAAATTTGGAATAATTCCGGCATGAATTTTGAGAAAAAAATAAGGGATGTCAACCCATGTACCTAAATACAAGCAAGTATGCAATGACATTCTTTTTTATACGCATCTGTTGAAGGGGCATTTTTAATATTTGATACAATTAAAAACAAGGTTAGGTTAGGTGACAGCCCGATGTATTAGGCTCACTTAGACTATTCAGTCCGTTGTGATACCACACTGGTGAACTTCTCTCGTATCACTGCCCGATTCCATGTTAAGCTCAATGTAAAGGGTCCTCCTTTTTATAGCCGAGTCCGAACGGCGTTCCACATTGCAGTGCAACCACTTAGAGAAGATTTGAAACCCTCAGAAATGTCACTAGCATTAATCCACCGCAGAAAAACTTTTTGGAGTTCGGTCGAAGCAGTAATCGAACCCGAATTTGTGACAAGTGGCGGTGCATAACATATATGGCGCCCAACGTGGGGCAAGCACTTTTTATTCTATTTGAGGTCTTCACTTTGTTTGGATTTACTTATTATTTATAAGAACACCAAAACATTTTTCTTGGCTTTTGTCCTAGTAAAAGAAATTGTTTTAATTTCCTTTTATTTCTAGTAGTATTGTTATGACGGTGTTTTACTTACCAACCAGTGCAAATGGATGCACTCATACGACAAAAATAAAAAAATCGAGGTCGATGTACTGGACATGTAGGGTAAAAAATAGTCGTTGAAGACATCATATCTATTAACTTTCAGTTCTCTTTTATGATTTCTAACGGTTCTTACGAAATATAAGCAAGAGAAGTGCAAGTATGCATTGAAGTCCGTGGTGTATGTAATAAGAAAATAAGTGGCAAAATTAAATATACCGAAAATGGTAGTTGTTGTAAATGGTAATAAGATACTTTTTATATAATAATAATAAAAAATCAATATGGTGTTTATAATATATTAGTTTTACCATTCGATTTTTTTTTTTTTAATTTTTTGACTGTGCTTTTTAACTTTACATGGAGATTCAAAATATATATCCTACTCTTGCTGCTTCAAATCTTGGTTCCACATATTTGTACAAGTGTCAAGATTAAGGAACTCTTTAGTTTATCTGCAAAAATTTGCATCAGTTTGTTTTATCAACGATATAGTATCCCTTCCTCGTTGTTTTGGAATGTGATTTTTGTTTAGCTGACGCAAACATTAGATTTGTTGGTACAAGTGATCAAAAATAGTGTTTTGTTGTTAAAAAAATAATTCTTGGCATTGTTTTGTTTATTCTCTTTGTGCTCTTTCCGATTTTCTTATGATTTTGACATTTGATGTTATTGTTTCTTTGATTCTAGTTGTTCGTTTGTTGTATTATATTATTTTGAGTAAAATAAAAACAAAAAATTTTAATACATGCTTCCGATATCATAGATCATGCATTAGTGTCTATTGGGGAACTTTCTGAGGAAGCTGCCGAAGCAAAAAAGATTTAGACTCAAACACACTAGAAAGACGTCACTCATTGCAACTAACGGGGATTTGTTAAATCGGTTGCTCGTAAGTTCAGATCCATTTGTAACAGGTCAGAGGAAGTTACCATGCAGCAAAAAATAAAATTTATTGACATCTGTTTTTGATTTGTTGGAAGATATCTAAACATTATTAAAATATAGGTATAAATATATAGTACATATTGTACACTAAACCCACATACCAAAGTTTGTTTAAATAAAGTTAGTAAAATAAAGGAGCAGAAATGAGGGTTTTTTGATTTGTGATTTGTATGGGAGGTACTACGCCCCTTTGTCCAACCCCGCCCATAATTGCATAAATTTTATACTTTTATATCTATACACTAATTCTGAAAGTTTCAGAACGATACCTCTATTCAAACTATTTTTGTCGCTCCATCCCATACAAATGCATCCACTGTGCAGTGGCAGCTTCATGGCCATGAGTCCGAATTTTTGAACATTTTAGTTATATATATATATATATATATATATATATATATATATATATATATATATATATATTATATATATATATATATATATATATATATATATATATATATATATATATATATATATATATATATATATATATATATATATATATATATATATATATATATATAATATATATATATATATATATATATATATATATATATATATATATATATATATATATATATATATATATATATATATATATATATATTAGCTATCATAGGCATAGTTGAGTTCCACAAGTCTAATTTGATTAATTTGTTTTGGAATATCTTGCCTCAATAGGTCGGTACACCTTGTCCAAGTCTCTCATAGGATGGAAAACTCCAAATAACTTTCTGTAGTGCCAAATTCTGCTCAGGAGACAGATTATGAAGCCTAGTTCCCTGTCCATGCTTCTCTGATACCCCTACATTAATTTCAGAAATACAGGGCACTATTTCGGTGGCTATAGAAAATTCCCTCCAGAAATTTATTCCGAAGTAAGCATCCTGGAAAAGGGATGGTACCAAGTTAAACAAAATATGCCTTGAAGTGTATCGGCAGAGTACAGAACTCGACAACGTCCTGGTTAGCCGCATTCGCGACTCGCACTGAGGATTTGATGGGCTTGAACGTTACCCCATTGTTCTCCAAAAGCGACAAGCAATTCCTGCCAAGCACAGAAACGCTCGCACTTGAATCAAGTAAACCTGTCAGAAAAACATCAAAAACCCTAACACGTGCGAATGAGCTATTGACGATCGCCGTGAATAATTGTTGATTCAAAAATCTTTCCTATAAATTTTCGTTTATCGTATCGTTGCCTAAATTTTAAAATCCGTTCCGAGACCTCTCCACTTTGGGGAGTAAATTCATACAATGCTGATTGCTCGGAATTATTCTCACAACCATCTAGAGTATCATTTGAAATGTTCAATTCAAGCTCGGGGTTTGTCGGGATGGACGAATGTCCCCGGCAGCCATTTCGCCCATTTTCCGGTTTCCCTGAAAATTATGCCTCTTTGGACATTTTGGTGTCAATATACACTCATTAATCTTCTCATTACAATATATGTATGAATGTCCATAAGAGCTGCAATTCCAGCATTGAATAGACGAATAATCGTGTGCGTCCCTCTTTGAAATATGTATTGCCTCTAATTGCGGATGTAAAATTACTTAAAATAGTTTATAGAAATATAGGAAGAAAAAATAATGAATGGAAAATTTAAAGAAGTAACTAACATTGCAAGAAATTAAGATTTTTTGTGTATTGTGAAGAGCCTGAAATGGAACTAATGATTCTATTGAATATCAGCATACCAATCAATGATTTAATATACATATGCGCCAAAATGAATAAATTGTCATATAGCTCAAACAAAAGTCAAAAACTCAAATTGCGATCCGCGGAACTATGGAGCGTAAGTTGAACATAAAAATAAATGACAAAAGGAACGATGAGGACGAAAGAGATGGAGCTAGTGAAAATCGTTCCTTTTAGTGAACCGTTCATTGAAACTAGTTCGTTCCGGAACGACACAAGACTAGAACGTGAGTTTTTATCGCAACAACAACACTGCTGTGAGTACTATTATTATTCTCTTTGTATTTTTTGTGCTTTTTTGGCAAACTACAAAAAGGAAACGAAAGAGATTGTAAGCTTGCTTTTATTTTTCTCGTTTATTCTTAATCTTCGGAACTGTCAAACATCATCTGTCGTCTATGTATTATAAGGTCTATGGTCGAAACAGTGTTGCCTGGTTGGGGGTTTTCCCCCCAATTTTAGTTTAGGGTTTTTTACACGTTTAGGGGGATTTTTAGGGTAACATTTATTTGGGCGGATTTTTTTGGGGGGGGGGGAAATATATCTTAGATCTTATAAAGTGGAGC
The DNA here is from genome assembly GCF_050003625.1 of Haematobia irritans. Classification (NCBI taxonomy): domain Eukaryota; kingdom Metazoa; phylum Arthropoda; class Insecta; order Diptera; family Muscidae; genus Haematobia; species Haematobia irritans. Next base: position 70,914,836 of record NC_134401.1, on the reverse strand, counting down.
AATTCTCAACAAAATTTGGAATAATTCCGGCATGAATTTTGAGAAAAAAATAAGGGATGTCAACCCATGTACCTAAATACAAGCAAGTATGCAATGACATTCTTTTTTATATGCATCTGTTGAAGGGGCATTTTTAATATTTGATACAATTAAAAACAAGGTTAGGTTAGGTGGCAGCCCAATGTATTAGGCTCACTTAGACTATTCAGTCCGTTGTGATACCACATTGGTGAACTTCTCTCGTATCACTGCCCGATTCCATGTTAAGCTCAATGTAAAGGGTCCTCCTTTTTATAGCCGAGTCCGAACGGCGTTCCACATTGCAGTGCAACCACTTAGAGAAGATTTGAAATATGTATTGCCTCTAATTGCGGACCAACCTCTTCTAAGTCATCCCCCATATCAGATGTCTCAAGTTCGCTAATATTCCGATTACTGACCATACTGGGTACCTGGGGTCTCCCTTCACGAAGAACCTTCTCAGCTCTCCGTGCAGTATCCCTAAAATCATTTAACGACCTTGGTTCAGCACTGAACAGTAAAAATCGTAAAGTGTTGGAAATATTACGATTCATAATATCAACTAATTCACTATCAGAGAATGGAGTCTGCAACCTGAGATTCATAGAGACAATATCCGTATAAAAGTCGTCAAATGTTTCCTTGAATTGCTGTTTATGTAGCGAAATCCTCAATCGAATATCATGGTCCGAATCTAAATGTTCAAATTCCTTATTGAGAGCCAATTGTGAAAACGTTACATAACCGATTTGTCTCGTGAAGCGCCAGTACTACTGTCCAGCCTTACCCTTCAAAAAATTTGAAAATTGGACAATAAATGTTCCTCTGAACATTTAGAACGGTTAGCTAAAGTCTCAACCTTAAATAAAAAGTCGGAAACTGATCCTGTCCCATCATAAGAAATTCTCCATTTTTCCAAGTCAACATGAGAATCAAAAGAAGTTAGAGATCTATTATGAATCGAAGTACGAAGTATGACTCGGTACCTGATTTCTAGAATCTCTCGTACCTTATGTGACAGGTACTTCTGCGTACACAATCGCTGTCGAGGCAAATAATTGCAAAAAAAAAAGTAACCGTGAAAACAAGCAGGTTTTCAGCATGAAAACTGAACATAGTACTCAGCTTTAGACTTAGCTTTCTTTACGATTAACCCCCATTTTCATAAAGCTCCGTTAGTGTTCCGTTAACTAACCAACTTTTAAACCGTATTATGGACTAAGCTGTCATCTTGCCTTTATATTCCATAGGCCAGTTAGGAACTTAACTGACGAAAATTTTTCAGTTAAAGTTAACCGGAGAGAAGATATTTGCAATTTAATTTCTGTTAACTGGCAGTTAAATCCTAACGGAGCTACATGAAAATGGCCGTAAGATTTTCTATAGTATTCATTCCCAACATTGTTTTTGTATTACAATTTTTATTTATAATTTGGTTGCTATTCATTACAAAATTTACTACTTTACGTTTTGATCCCATAAGCAAATAGAAACAACAACAACCAACTTCATTCATTGCTGGGCAATTGAAGCTGATCGCCGTTAAAAAGGGAACGTGAGTTATTATCGCAACAACAACACTGCTGTGAGTACACTATTATTATTCTCTTTGTATTTTTTTTGTGCTTTTTATCTCTTCATTTCTCTATTTAATTTAAGTTAAATAATTATTGAATATTGTTTTCTTTCAATATACTAAAGTGAATTTAAAATGAAATTCTAGGTCTATTTTGTTAAAGGGGAATGACAACCAAAAACAAAAATGTGTAAGTAATTAGGTTCTTGCTATATTTAGGGGCAGTTTGGAAATTATGGGTACATCGACTGCCAAAACTTGAATGTAGACGATATGTTATATTTGCTGTGGTTCGGGAAAGCGCAATATAGAAGATCTTGACAACACTAAATGGCTTCCATAATAACATGAAATTCACGGTAGAAGTAAAGAAAACGGCAGCATTCCATACTTAGACACTCTGGTTATCAAAGAAATATAGATGGAAACCAGGAGGGTTGACGAAAGATATCAACATAACACTGCGAGAGAATCAAAAGAGAGCAACTTCTGTGAAACTGTTTGTATGTTGTTCGGAAAACAAAGTTTAGTTCCTCTTTATTAATAAATAGTCCAAGGGGAGATGGCGGACACTTTCAAAAATAAAAGTGGACATTAGATTCGAGTTTTGCCGCTAAAATTATTTTTTCAATTTAGCGGCAAAACTCGGATCTGTAAAAGCAGAATAACATTATAGCTTTTTTGGCAAATTGTATTATAAATTGGTCCAACAATTGAAAAAGTTTATTTTCTTTAAAATGAATTATTAAAGAAAAGTAACCGTTAAAACATGGCTTTCTTTAATGCAATTAAAATGGAGTTAAATGCTAGTAAAAAATAGTTCACTCCTAAATAAATTTATGTGTGGGTTGTAAAATTATTGTTTAGGTTTTAAATATAATGTGCTTTTGAATGGCCATCGATAGAAAAATATTTATGTTTATACTCGACTTCACGCAAAGGAAAACGTTTGGAAATCGTATACCGAAAACGCTTTTCTTTTGTTAGAGTTTTTGAATTTATGCGAAACTTTCAAATTTTTATTACCAAAATCATTTTTTTCTTGTTACAAAATTGTTGTTGTTTGTAAAAAAAATAATATTTGATCCAAAAACTGACTTTTAATCTTTAATAACCCACATTTCGAAGTTTCATAGTAAAAATTTGATATGTAATGTCGAACATATTTTTGGAATCTTCCAAACATTTTTGGAATATATGTAAAAAAAACTTTTTGGTGTTCGGTAGGAGCCGGGATTGAACCCTTTGTATGCAAAGCGGCCATGCTAACCATTTCTGTTAAATAATGTTTTGTTTGCATCGGCTCGCGGGCACCCGGAACTATGCAATACAAATATAACTTCTTGTGTTGGTTTACAAACTGTATGGTCCACGGTTCGATTCTCCGTCCACACGCACAGGCAATGAGCATTAGTTCTATAGTTCTCAAATACCGCAAACATGTTCTATCATTTAAATGATAGAATTTGAGACCATTCATTTTTTTCGTTTTTACAGGGAACAAAGTATTTTTTGAATGGCCATCGATAGAAAAATATTTATGTTTATACTCGACTTCACGCAAAGGAAAACGTTTGGAAATCGTATACCGAAAACGCTTTTCTTTTGTTAGAGTTTTTGAATTTATGCGAAACTTTCAAATTTTTATTACCAAAATCATTTTTTTCTTGTTACAAAATTGTTATTGTTTGTAAAAAAAATAATATTTGATCCAAAAACTGACTTTTAATCTTTAATAACCCACATTTCGAAGTTTCATAGTAAAAATTTGATATGTAATGTCGAACATATTTTTGGAATCTTCCAAACATTTTTGGAATATATGTAAAAAAAACTTTTTGGTGTTCGGTAGGAGCCGGGATTGAACCCTTTGTATGCAAAGCGGCCATGCTAACCATTTCTGTTAAATAATGTTTTGTTTGCATCGGCTCGCGGGCACCCGGAACTATGCAATACAAATATAACTTCTTGTGTTGGTTTACAAACTGTATGGTCCACGGTTCGATTCTCCGTCCACACGCACAGGCAATAAGCATTAGTTCTATAGTTCTCAAATACTGCAAACATGTTCTATCATTTAAATGATAGAATTTGAGACCATTCATTTTTTTCGTTTTTACAGGGAACAAAGTATTTTTATAGGTTAAGTATAAACATTCCTAGAACCATTACATGGCCATAAAGACCATTTACATTTTTTCGTGACCATTTAACTTTTTTGCAGCGAAAAGAATTTTATAAAAACATTGAGCAGGTACACACGATTTTCATTTTGCGCGTCAGTCGTGTGTTGATTGTTTCTTGGAATGGACGGAGAATACGGAAATACTGTGTTTTTTGTTAATTTATTTATTCAGAAGTGGCACGTGGTTTTATGTGAACACAAAAAAGGAAAGTGTAATTGAAAAAATGTATCTGTTTTTTATTCTGCATTTTGCTATATGGATCATTTATTTTTATTTGCAGTTACATGATGTCTGCGTTTGTACATTTGATGGGCACATTGTAAATATGAAATAATTACTTATTGTTGAAATTGAAATATAATAGAGTGTGTAAAAATATATGATGTTTGCTTGAACGGCATTATAAATACAAATAAACAATGAATTAGTTTATAAATAAACAAAAACAAACAAATAAAGTTAATTTTGTGTTTTCTTTTCTCAAGTGGTGTCCTTTTTTTCTACGATGAAAAAAGTTTTTTCATAAAGATCAAAACATTTTAGGTTGTGACCATGTTCTTTTAACTAGGAGAAAAACATTTTTTAATAAATACCATAACATTTTAAATCGTGACCATTGTCTTTTCATTTAAACAAATTTCTTTTTATCAATATAATAACATTTTAGATGAGGACAATTATATTTTTCTTAGAACCATATTCACTGAGCCAACATAGTTGCAGGTTAAAATGTTACATGGTCGCCTCAAAAATATATCCTATCATATTATTTTGCTCTTCGAATATGATTGTGACAATCATGTTTCTTCTCTGCGTGTACAATTGCCAAGAATATTCAATTCAATGCCAGTAGAGATCGTCGAGATACGGAACGTTTTCAGAAGAAAATAAAAGAGTGCCTAATATCAATGCAATGAAGGAATATAATTCCGATTTTATATACATTTTTAATTTACATAAAAAATTAAAAAAAAAACTATTGTATCTAAATATCATATTTGTTAAATAATTTATCTAATAGTACACTCAAAAAAAGTGAACTCACTATTTCACTAAGGCCAATTTAACTATATTTTAGTTCATGAACTTATTATATTTGGTGAAAGTTTCATTTACTCTAATAATTATTTGCGTACGTTAGTTAAATGAACTAAAAGACGGGAAAAAAATATACACAAATTAAGGATATAGATTTACTAAATTCGTATTTCTCATAAAATAGTTCATTATTTCTTCAAATTTGTAAATTTTACTACAAAAGCGTCCATCATGAACTTCGTATGTCACTAAAGACATTCTTGCAATATTGAACTCCAATTTTTTCCTTCAAACTACAAAATTTTCTTTAATAAATGAAAAAAATTATTTATGTCTAATAAATTTTCTTGAATTTGTCGAAAAATATTTACTTATTTTTGTGATATCGACGTGATGTCAGCGTTTGTAATACTGTTTAGTTAAAAATTTCTAAAAAAAAATCGAAATTTTCTAAAACTAATCAAAAGTTTTCTTCCTGGTGGGTTCACTGTTTTTTCAGTGTAGTATATAATAATTTATTCAAAAATCCCTGCATACAAGTTTTTAGACTTCGCGTGGCTGAATTAATTTTTGTTGAATCTTATTTGGTTGAATAAATAAAAAAATAAGAAGGTTATTAAGGGAAATTTTTCAAAATCGGGCGATACATATATAAGGGTGCTATATCTAAATATTCATAATAAAATTCAGCAATCTGACAGGAGCTAGGGGGCCCTGGGCACGTGGCCAGAGTGCCCTGTGGGAAAGACGGGCCTTGCTGCCTTTAAAACAATGTTCCTCCCTTGAGATGTAAAAAACTTAACCAATATAATACCATCAGCTTTGTGGTTTTTGTTGTTCTTGATGCGTTGAGTGCTTTTTATACCCTCCGCCACACTGTGGAACAGGGTATTATAAGTTAGTGCATATGTTTGCAACACCCAGAAGGAGACGAGATAGACACATGGTGTCTTTGGGAAAAATGCTTAGGGTGGGCTCCTGAGTCGATATAGCCACGTCCGTCTGTCCGTCTTTCCGTGAACACATTTTTGTAATCAAAGTCTAGGTCGCAGTTTTAGTCCAATCGACTTCAAATTTGGCACAAGTATGTGTTTTGGGTCAGAATAGAACCCTATTGATTTTGGAAGAAATCGGTTCAGATTTAGATATAGCTTCCATATATATATTTCGCCCGATATGGACTTATATAGCCCCAGAAGCCAGAGTTTTACCCTAATTTGCTTAAAATTCTGCACAAGAAGAACAATTAGTACTTTAGTCAAGTGTACTTGTTTATAGAAATCGGTTCAGGTTAGGTTAGGTTAGGTTATGTGGCAGCCCGATGTATCAGGCTCACTTAGACTATTCAGTCCATTGTGATATCGCCCGATTTTGAAAAATTTCCCTTAATAACCTTCTTATTTTTTTATTTATTCAACCAAATAAGATTCAACAAAAATTAATTCAGCCACGCGAAGTCTAAAAACTTGTATGCAGGGATTTTTGAATAAATTATTATATACTACACTGAAAAAACAGTGAACCCACCAGGAAGAAAACTTTTGATTAGTTTTAGAAAATTTCGATTTTTTTTTAGAAATTTTTAACTAACCAGTATTACAAACGCTGACATCACGTCGATATCACAAAAATAAGTAAATATTTTTCGACAAATTCAAGAAAATTTATTAGACATAAATAATTTTTTTCATTTATTAAAGAAAATTTTGTAGTTTGAAGGAAAAAATTGGAGTTCAATATTGCAAGAATGTCTTTAGTGACATACGAAGTTCATGATGGACGCTTTTGTAGTAAAATTTACAAATTTGAAGAAATAATGAACTATTTTATGAGAAATACGAATTTAGTAAATCTATATCCTTAATTTGTGTATATTTTTTTCCCGTCTTTTAGTTCATTTAACTAACGTACGCAAATAATTATTAGAGTAAATGAAACTTTCACCAAATATAATAAGTTCATGAACTAAAATATAGTTAAATTGGCCTTAGTGAAATAGTGAGTTCACTTTTTTTGAGTGTACTATTAGATAAATTATTTAACAAATATGATATTTAGATGCAATAGTTTTTTTTTTTAATTTTTTATGTAAATTAAAAATGTATATAAAATCGGAATTATATTCCTTCATTGCATTGATATTAGGCACTCTTTTATTTTCTTCTGAAAACGTTCCGTATCTCGACGATCTCTACTGGCATTGAATTGAATATTCTTGGCAATTGTACACGCAGAGAAGAAACATGATTGTCACAATCATATTCGAAGAGCAAAATAATATGATAGGATATATTTTTGAGGCGACCATGTAACATTTTAACCTGCAACTATGTTGGCTCAGTGAATATGGTTCTAAGAAAAATATAATTGTCCTCATCTAAAATGTTATTATATTGATAAAAAGAAATTTGTTTAAATGAAAAGACAATGGTCACGATTTAAAATGTTATGGTATTTATTAAAAAATGTTTTTCTCCTAGTTAAAAGAACATGGTCACAACCTAAAATGTTTTGATCTTTATGAAAAAACTTTTTTCATCGTAGAAAAAAAGGACACCACTTGAGAAAAGAAAACACAAAATTAACTTTATTTGTTTGTTTTTGTTTATTTATAAACTAATTCATTGTTTATTTGTATTTATAATGCCGTTCAAGCAAACATCATATATTTTTACACACTCTATTATATTTCAATTTCAACAATAAGTAATTATTTCATATTTACAATGTGCCCATCAAATGTACAAACGCAGACATCATGTAACTGCAAATAAAAATAAATGATCCATATAGCAAAATGCAGAATAAAAAACAGATACATTTTTTCAATTACACTTTCCTTTCTTGTGTTCACATAAAACCACGTGCCACTTCTGAATAAATAAATTAACAAAAAACACAGTATTTCCGTATTCTCCGTCCATTCCAAGAAACAATCAACACACGACTGACGCGCAAAATGAAAATCGTGTGTACCTGCTCAATGTTTTTATAAAATTCTTTTCGCTGCAAAAAAGTTAAATGGTCACGAAAAAATGTAAATGGTCTTTATGGCCATGTAATGGTTCTAGGAATGTTTATACTTAACCTATAAAAATACTTTGTTCCCTGTAAAAACGAAAAAAATGAATGGTCTCAAATTCTATCATTTAAATGATAGAACATGTTTGCGGTATTTGAGAACTATAGAACTAATGCTTATTGCCTGTGCGTGTGGACGGAGAATCGAACCGTGGACCATACAGTTTGTAAACCAACACAAGAAGTTATATTTGTATTGCATAGTTCCGGGTGCCCGCGAGCCGATGCAAACAAAACATTATTTAACAGAAATGGTTAGCATGGCCGCTTTGCATACAAAGGGTTCAATCCCGGCTCCTACCGAACACCAAAAAGTTTTTTTTACATATATTCCAAAAATGTTTGGAAGATTCCAAAAATATGTTCGACATTACATATCAAATTTTTACTATGAAACTTCGAAATGTGGGTTATTAAAGATTAAAAGTCAGTTTTTGGATCAAATATTATTTTTTTTACAAACAATAACAATTTTGTAACAAGAAAAAAATGATTTTGGTAATAAAAATTTGAAAGTTTCGCATAAATTCAAAAACTCTAACAAAAGAAAAGCTCTTTCGGTATACGATTTCCAAACGTTTTCCTTTGCGTGAAGTCGAGTATAAACATAAATATTTTTCTATCGATGGCCATTCAAAAAATACTTTGTTCCCTGTAAAAACGAAAAAAATGAATGGTCTCAAATTCTATCATTTAAATGATAGAACATGTTTGCGGTATTTGAGAACTATAGAACTAATGCTTATTGCCTGTGCGTGTGGACGGAGAATCGAACCGTGGACCATACAGTTTGTAAACCAACACAAGAAGTTATATTTGTATTGCATAGTTCCGGGTGCCCGCGAGCCGATGCAAACAAAACATTATTTAACAGAAATGGTTAGCATGGCCGCTTTGCATACAAAGGGTTCAATGTTAAGCTCAATGACAAGGGACCTCCTTTTTATAGCCGAGTCCGAACGGCGTTCCACATTGCAGTGAAACCACTTAGAGAAGCTTTGAAACCTCAGAAATGTCACCAGCATTACTGAGGTGGGATAATCCACCGCTGAAAAACTTTTTGGTGTTTGGTCGTACCAGGAATCGAACCACGACCTTGTGTATGCAAGGCGGGCATGCTAACCGTTGCACCATATATATATATATATATATATATATATATATATATATATATATATATATATATATATATATATATATATATATATATATATATATATATATATATATATATATATATATATATATATATATATATATATATATATATATATATATATATATATATATATATATATATATATATATATATATATATATATATATATATCTTTCGCCCGATATGGACTAATACGGCTCAATGACAAGGGACCTCCTTTTTATAGCCGAGTCCGAACGGCGTTCCACATTGCAGTGAAACCACTTAGAGAAGCTTTGAAACCTCAGAAATGTCACCAGCATTACTGAGGTGGGATAATCCACCGCTGAAAAACTTTTTGGTGTTTGGTCGTAGCAGGAATCGAACCCACGACCTTGTGTATGCAAGGCGGGCATGCTAACCGTTGCACCATATATATATATATATATATATATATATAATATATATATATATATATATATATATATATATATATATATATATATATATATATATATATATATATATATCTATATATATCTTTCGCCCGATATGGACTAATACGGTCCCAGAAGCCAGATTTTTACCCTAATTCGGTTGAAACTTTGCACTAGGAGTACAATTAGTAGTGTAAAGGAGTAGAATTAGTATTGTAGCTATGCGTGCCAAATTTGGTTGAAATCGGTTCAGATTTAGATATAGCTCCCATATATAGCTTTCGCCCGATTTACACTCATATGACCACAGAGGCCAATTTTTTGCTCCGATTTAGTTGAAATTTTGCACAGGGAGTACAATTAGCATTGTAGCTATGCGTGCCAAATTTGGTTGAAATCGGTTCAGATTTAGATATATATCCCATATATAGCTTTCGCCCGATTTACACTCATATGACCACAGTGGCCAATCTTTTACTCCGATTTAATTGAAATTTTGCACAGGGAGTAGAATTAGTATTGTAGCTATGCGTGCCAAATTTGGTTGAAATCGGTTCAGATTTAGATATAGCTCCCATATATAGCTTTCGCCCGATTTACACTCATATGACCACAGAGGCCAATTTTTTGCTCCGATTTAGTTGAAATTTTGCACAGGGAGTAGAACTAGCATTGTAGCTATGCGTGCCAAATTTGGTTGAAATCGGTTTTCCCAAACTTCTAATGCATATATATCGAGCGATAAATCATAAATAAACTTTTGGGAAGTTTCCTTAATTTTGCTTCAGATTTAAATGTTTCCCATATTTTTTTACTAACAATCTGTTCCACCCTAGGGCATTAGCCGACTTAAATTTTGAGTCTATAGATTTTGTAGAAGTCTATCAAATTCTGTCCAGATCGAGTGATATTTAAATGTATTGTTACGAATTTGATAATTATAGATATAAGTTTATTTAAATTAGTTTCCGTTAATTTAAAATTTAAAATTGTAACGATAAAATTTCGCTATCACTTGTTGGAATCATCTATTCATTTTCTAGTATTTTCCTGAATTTCTTTTATGTTCTTTTGTTTGCTTACCGAAATGTTAGTTCTTACTCTCTCATAGAATAACAACCCCTTTGCTTTGTTATTTTGCTTTCTCATTTCATCTCATTGTCTATTGTCATTGTTGTTGTAGTAATGCGAGCATATATCTATGTGAGTGTGTATGTGTTTGGCAGCCACCAGACGAATTACTTAATGGTCGTAGATCCTTCTAGCATTGTCTAAGAATGTTCTGGCGTTGCCAGAATATTGTAGTGCTACCAGAATGTTCTCGTATTGCCACACCGTCATATATAAAAGCGCTCGCATGCTGCTTGCGGGTGAGTCTTAATTAAAGCGTCAAACGAATAACTTCAGTGTGAACGAATTGTAAAGTGTGAAGTCATAGTAAATAAATTGTAGATTGTCGTTATTTAAAAGAACTGTGTTTTAATTGTCGGGTAATTAAAAACGCCTAAATATAAAAACGTAACAATTGGTGTCGGAAGTGAAATAACGAAAAAAAAAAAATCTACAATGAAGTTTAATGAGCTTCGAGTGGAAGACTTAAAAAAGGAATTGAGCAAACTGGAGCTGCCGACAACAGGCAATAAGGCCCAGCTTCAAAAGCGTCTACTGGAAGAGTTTGAACGGCGTAATATGGACATTGCGACGCATGAGTTTGATTATAAGGAAGACATTGATGAATCAATACTCGTCAATACAAGCACTGTAGAAACTCCATCTGTGGCTTCGAATGTTGTGGATTACACATCAATGCTCAATGCTTTGAGCAAAATGATGGAAGAAAATTCTAGAAAAATGGAAGAAAATTCTAGAAAAATGGAAGAAAATTCTAGAAAATTGCTGAAAGAAAATGCCCTACAAATGGAAGCAAATTCTAGAAAAATGGAAGAAAATTCTAGAAAATTGGAAGAAAAATTCGACGAAAATTCTAGAATGGTCAACGAAAAATTACAACAAATTTCTGAAGGCATGGAGAAACGTGTGGACCATATAGAAAATCAAATTGTGGAATTGGATAAGAAAGTTCTTTCCGTGGATGAGAAAATTATGGTTCATGATGAGAAGTTTCTGCACATCGAGAAAAAAATGTCAGAGCTGGAAATTAAAGGTGGTCCAGTGCGCGTCATCGAGGGCTCAAAAATCAAAACTCCTGTTTTCGATGGCTCAACGTCATTTGATGTCTTCAAATTCCAATTCGAAATGGTTGCTTCTAGAAATTTGTGGAATGACGATGATAAAGCAATTGAACTTCTATTGGCATTAAAGGGCAATGCTGCTGATGTGATACAAAGCATTCCCGCTGCTTCTAGAAATAACTATAATGAAGTAATAGCGGCGCTTCAACGCAAGTATGGTGGAGAGCACAAGCAAGACATCTTTAGAATGGAATTAAGAGGTAGAGTCCAGAAATCAAACGAGACCCTACAAGACTTCGCAACAGAAGTTGAGCGGCTAGTGCTTTTGGTATACCCTGGAGAGAATCATCCTCTTATAGATCGTATCAAGATTGAGACTTTTGTGAATGGCATTCGAGATCCTGAGATAAAATGTGCAACATATGCCGCACAAAAAGCTACATTCACAGAAACAGTAACATTTGCACTTGTACAAGAGACTGCGAGATTGCTGGCACGGCCTCAAATTCACAAAGTACGCAGAGTAGAGACCGAGTGTGAAGAATCGAAATCGGTCATTGAATTGGTAAAAGAGGCTCTAAGGCAGATAATGCAAGAAATGAAGCAGCAAGCAAATAAATCTAGAATGAAATGCTATAACTGTGATAAGGCTGGACATCTTTCCCGGGAATGTAAAGCGTGGCGTAAAACGTCGGGGTCAATCTCGCCATCTCCATTAAACAATAATCAGAAGAAGGCGACCACAAAGCCAAGCGACTCAAATTCAAATTTTGCGGATAATAGAAAAGGTGGCAAACAAGTTATTGATCAAGCCTTGACACGACGGCATTGCAATGTAGAAAACAGACGCTACTCGAAGGCTGAACCAAAGGAGACAGTTGTAAATGTCAGGCAGTTACACATCGAATCTGGCACAGACTGGTCAACAGAGCAACGTAAAGATCCCATTCTGAGAAAAATTATTTCGGCAAAACAAGAAAATAAGAAACCCAGCAAGAAAGACATCGCAGCCGAAAGTCCACTTATGAAAGCATACTGGGCTCAATGGGATAGTTTAGTTCTAGTCAATGGATCCCTGCAACGTAAATGGGAAAGCGAAGATGGCAAGAGCAGCCGAAATTTGATCATCGTTCCAGATTCCAAAATAAGAGATGTTTTGGCGGAGTTCCATAATGGTCCCAGTGGAGGTCATCTGGGAATAACCAAAACCGCCGAGAAAGTGAAGCAACGATTCTACTGGGTTGGATGCCAGAAATCAATTGCTGAATGGGTAGCCAATTGCGAGAAGTGCATGAAGGCGAAAGGTCCAACAAGGAAAAGTCGAGGTCCTATGCAAGAATATAGACCAGGAGCCCCGTTTGAAAGAATAGAAATGGACGTGGCAGGCCCTTTCCCAGTAAGTGATTCTGGAAACCGTTATGTCCTTGTGGTCATGGATTACTTCAGCAAATGGCCGGAGGTGTATGCAATTCCAAACCAAGAAGCAAAAACGATTGTGGATGTTGTCAACAAAAACTGGATATGTCGCTACGGTGTGCCGTCCGAGATTCACTCAGACCAGGGAAGAAATTTTGAATCGGCCATATTCAAAGAGATGTGTGAATCCCTTGGTATCAAGAAAACGAGGACTACACCATTACATCCACAATCCGATGGCATGGTAGAAAGGTTTAATCGCACTCTGGAGGAACATCTTCGAAAAGTAGTGGACAACGGCCAGAGGGACTGGGACGAGCATATACCAAAGTTTTTGCTGTCGTATAGATCTGCCATTCATGATTCCACCTCTCGAACACCTGCCAATGTTCTATTCGGAACTGAGTTGAAGTTGCCTGGTGATCTGATATTCGGTGCTAAACCTAATGAGCTCGCCATGGAAGAAAACAGAAACGACATCCCAAACACTTTCGGTGAAGTTCACGAATCAGTGCGCAACAAAATAAAAATGGTCAGCAACAGAATGAAGGCGAGATACGATCGTGCTGTAAATACTGAAGGCTTCCAAGAAGAAGAATTGGTTCTGCTATTTAACCCGCAACGAAAGAAAGGATTGTGTCCTAAACTGCAAACACAGTGGGAAGGCCCATACAAAGTCATCAAGAAGATCAATGATGTTGTATACCGGATTCAGAAGGACGACAGCCCTAGATCAAAGATGAAAGTTGTACATCTGGAACGATTGGCTCCTTACGGAACAGGTTCTGTGCCTGTTCGGGACGAACAGGCTTAAGCGGGAGGCAGTGTTACGAATTTGATAATTATAGATATAAGTTTATTTAAATTAGTTTCCGTTAATTTAAAATTTAAAATTGTAACGATAAAATTTCGCTATCACTTGTTGGAATCATCTATTCATTTTCTAGTATTTTCCTGAATTTCTTTTATGTTCTTTTGTTTGCTTACCGAAATGTTAGTTCTTACTCTCTCATAGAATAACAACCCCTTTGCTTTGTTATTTTGCTTTCTCATTTCATCTCATTGTCTATTGTCATTGTTGTTGTAGTAATGCGAGCATATATCTATGTGAGTGTGTATGTGTTTGGCAGCCACCAGACGAATTACTTAATGGTCGTAGATCCTTCTAGCATTGTCTAAGAATGTTCTGGCGTTGCCAGAATATTGTAGTGCTACCAGAATGTTCTCGTATTGCCACACCGTCATATATAAAAGCGCTCGCATGCTGCTTGCGGGTGAGTCTTAATTAAAGCGTCAAACGAATAACTTCAGTGTGAACGAATTGTAAAGTGTGAAGTCATAGTAAATAAATTGTAGATTGTCGTTATTTAAAAGAACTGTGTTTTAATTGTCGGGTAATTAAAAACGCCTAAATATAAAAACGTAACAATTGGTGTCGGAAGTGAAATAACGAAAAAAAAAAATCTACAATGAAGTTTAATGAGCTTCGAGTGGAAGACTTAAAAAAGGAATTGAGCAAACTGGAGCTGCCGACAACAGGCAATAAGGCCCAGCTTCAAAAGCGTCTACTGGAAGAGTTTGAACGGCGTAATATGGACATTGCGACGCATGAGTTTGATTATAAGGAAGACATTGATGAATCAATACTCGTCAATACAAGCACTGTAGAAACTCCATCTGTGGCTTCGAATGTTGTGGATTACACATCAATGCTCAATGCTTTGAGCAAAATGATGGAAGAAAATTCTAGAAAAATGGAAGAAAATTCTAGAAAAATGGAAGAAAATTCTAGAAAATTGCTGAAAGAAAATGCCCTACAAATGGAAGCAAATTCTAGAAAAATGGAAGAAAATTCTAGAAAATTGGAAGAAAAATTCGACGAAAATTCTAGAATGGTCAACGAAAAATTACAACAAATTTCTGAAGGCATGGAGAAACGTGTGGACCATATAGAAAATCAAATTGTGGAATTGGATAAGAAAGTTCTTTCCGTGGATGAGAAAATTATGGTTCATGATGAGTAGTTTCTGCACATCGAGAAAAAAATGTCAGAGCTGGAAATTAAAGGTGGTCCAGTGCGCGTCATCGAGGGCTCAAAAATCAAAACTCCTGTTTTCGATGGCTCAACGTCATTTGATGTCTTCAAATTCCAATTCGAAATGGTTGCTTCTAGAAATTTGTGGAATGACGATGATAAAGCAATTGAACTTCTATTGGCATTAAAGGGCAATGCTGCTGATGTGATACAAAGCATTCCCGCTGCTTCTAGAAATAACTATAATGAAGTAATAGCGGCGCTTCAACGCAAGTATGGTGGAGAGCACAAGCAAGACATCTTTAGAATGGAATTAAGAGGTAGAGTCCAGAAATCAAACGAGACCCTACAAGACTTCGCAACAGAAGTTGAGCGGCTAGTGCTTTTGGTATACCCTGGAGAGAATCATCCTCTTATAGATCGTATCAAGATTGAGACTTTTGTGAATGGCATTCGAGATCCTGAGATAAAATGTGCAACATATGCCGCACAAAAAGCTACATTCACAGAAACAGTAACATTTGCACTTGTACAAGAGACTGCGAGATTGCTGGCACGGCCTCAAATTCACAAAGTACGCAGAGTAGAGACCGAGTGTGAAGAATCGAAATCGGTCATTGAATTGGTAAAAGAGGCTCTAAGGCAGATAATGCAAGAAATGAAGCAGCAAGCAAATAAATCTAGAATGAAATGCTATAACTGTGATAAGGCTGGACATCTTTCCCGGGAATGTAAAGCGTGGCGTAAAACGTCGGGGTCAATCTCGCCATCTCCATTAAACAATAATCAGAAGAAGGCGACCACAAAGCCAAGCGACTCAAATTCAAATTTTGCGGATAATAGAAAAGGTGGCAAACAAGTTATTGATCAAGCCTTGACACGACGGCATTGCAATGTAGAAAACAGACGCTACTCGAAGGCTGAACCAAAGGAGACAGTTGTAAATGTCAGGCAGTTACACATCGAATCTGGCACAGACTGGTCAACAGAGCAACGTAAAGATCCCATTCTGAGAAAAATTATTTCGGCAAAACAAGAAAATAAGAATCCCAGCAAGAAAGACATCGCAGCCGAAAGTCCACTTATGAAAGCATACTGGGCTCAATGGGATAGTTTAGTTCTAGTCAATGGATCCCTGCAACGTAAATGGGAAAGCGAAGATGGCAAGAGCAGCCGAAATTTGATCATCGTTCCAGATTCCAAAATAAGAGATGTTTTGGCGGAGTTCCATAATGGTCCCAGTGGAGGTCATCTGGGAATAACCAAAACCGCCGAGAAAGTGAAGCAACGATTCTACTGGGTTGGATGCCAGAAATCAATTGCTGAATGGGTAGCCAATTGCGAGAAGTGCATGAAGGCGAAAGGTCCAACAAGGAAAAGTCGAGGTCCTATGCAAGAATATAGACCAGGAGCCCCGTTTGAAAGAATAGAAATGGACGTGGCAGGCCCTTTCCCAGTAAGTGATTCTGGAAACCGTTATGTCCTTGTGGTCATGGATTACTTCAGCAAATGGCCGGAGGTGTATGCAATTCCAAACCAAGAAGCAAAAACGATTGTGGATGTTGTCAACAAAAACTGGATATGTCGCTACGGTGTGCCGTCCGAGATTCACTCAGACCAGGGAAGAAATTTTGAATCGGCCATATTCAAAGAGATGTGTGAATCCCTTGGTATCAAGAAAACGAGGACTACACCATTACATCCACAATCCGATGGCATGGTAGAAAGGTTTAATCGCACTCTGGAGGAACATCTTCGAAAAGTAGTGGACAACGGCCAGAGGGACTGGGACGAGCATATACCAAAGTTTTTGCTGTCGTATAGATCTGCCATTCATGATTCCACCTCTCGAACACCTGCCAATGTTCTATTCGGAACTGAGTTGAAGTTGCCTGGTGATCTGATATTCGGTGCTAAACCTAATGAGCTCGCCATGGAAGAAAACAGAAACGACATCCCAAACACTTTCGGTGAAGTTCACGAATCAGTGCGCAACAAAATAAAAATGGTCAGCAACAGAATGAAGGCGAGATACGATCGTGCTGTAAATACTGAAGGCTTCCAAGAAGAAGAATTGGTTCTGCTATTTAACCCGCAACGAAAGAAAGGATTGTGTCCTAAACTGCAAACACAGTGGGAAGGCCCATACAAAGTCATCAAGAAGATCAATGATGTTGTATACCGGATTCAGAAGGACGACAGCCCTAGATCAAAGATGAAAGTTGTACATCTGGAACGATTGGCTCCTTACGGAACAGGTTCTGTGCCTGTTCGGGACGAACAGGCTTAAGCGGGAGGCAGTGTTACGAATTTGATAATTATAGATATAAGTTTATTTAAATTAGTTTCCGTTAATTTAAAATTTAAAATTGTAACGATAAAATTTCGCTATCACTTGTTGGAATCATCTATTCATTTTCTAGTATTTTCCTGAATTTCTTTTATGTTCTTTTGTTTGCTTACCGAAATGTTAGTTCTTACTCTCTCATAGAATAACAACCCCTTTGCTTTGTTATTTTGCTTTCTCATTTCATCTCATTGTCTATTGTCATTGTTGTTGTAGTAATGCGAGCATATATCTATGTGAGTGTGTATGTGTTTGGCAGCCACCAGACGAATTACTTAATGGTCGTAGATCCTTCTAGCATTGTCTAAGAATGTTCTGGCGTTGCCAGAATATTGTAGTGCTACCAGAATGTTCTCGTATTGCCACACCGTCATATATAAAAGCGCTCGCATGCTGCTTGCGGGTGAGTCTTAATTAAAGCGTCAAACGAATAACTTCAGTGTGAACGAATTGTAAAGTGTGAAGTCATAGTAAATAAATTGTAGATTGTCGTTATTTAAAAGAACTGTGTTTTAATTGTCGGGTAATTAAAAACGCCTAAATATAAAAACGTAACAGTATGTATTTGGGACAAACCTTTTATTACAGCCCCCAACAGATTTGACGGATGTGATATGGTATCGAAAATTTAGATCTTCAAAGTGGTGCAGGGTATAATATAGTCGGCACCGCCCGACTTTAGACTTTCCTTACTTGTTATATTTGAATGAGGGATATTTGCTGAAGCACAAAAGTTCTGATATATTTGGAACAAATTTTCATTTTGGAAAAAAGGGATGCCACAGATACGCAAATTGGTGGAAACATTTAAGTTTTCCTGGTGACGAATTTGTTGTTTCATTTTGTTGATTTCGTCTCTTAACTCATTTATTGCAGTTTTTTCTCTATTATCTTTATTTTAGCATTTAGCTCGTCAACTTTATTTGACATAGCGCAAATTTTTTAAATCGATTTGGTGCATTGCTTCATCAACACTTTGTTTTACATACTTTTGAATATTTAATATCATTAGTTCATTTTGTTTAGCAAATTTAGTTTCAATGAGTTTTAGAATCTTCGGAGACTTATTGTTGTGCGATGTTGGTGTATCTTTGGTACGATATATATTTGTTGTTGGAGTAGAGAATAATTGTTTAGATTTTTGGGTTGTTTCGAACAAAGATTATAAATTGTAGGAAGATAGGGAATTAGCTACTGGGGAGATCGAACCATTTACCAGATTAGTTTAATACTCGAACCAAACGCGTATACGACAAGTATTGACATAGCATTAAAATGCAAATAAAATGAAATAAGTGCACGAAATAAATTTCCATAAAGGGGAAAATGTAATTTGTTTTGTTGTTGCCTAAAATTTAACATTGTTTCATTAAGAAAATTAAATTTTTCATTTAAAAAATAAAAACGAAAAAAAAAACTAAAATATTACAAACATGTATTAAACTAATCTGGTAAATGAACATTTGGTATGACGCAAGCCAATTTCCTATCTTCCTCAAATCTATAATCTTTGGTTTCGAATGCTGACATCATTAATGTTTATTTATTTGCACTGTGCAATCTGTCACTTTTTTTGACTATTATGTTGTTTGAAATTTGGGTGTATAGTTTTTTTTTTAAGTTCAAATGTTAGAGAAGCGATTTTTTGAGGATGTGAGCTTTGAAATATGTTGAAAAACGTATACTGGTAGCAAGGGTTAGAGAAAAACGTAGTTTTGACCAGGGATCCGGAGCGGTCCATTTTTTTCGCTCCGCTCCCGCTCCGCTCCGAGAAAAAAAAATCGCTCCGCTCCTCTTCGAGAAAATTATAGTACAAACATTGTATTATTTGTTCAATTGAGTTTTATTTTATTTAGAAAAATCGGGCGGTACATATATGGGAGCTATAGCTAAATCTGAACCGATTTCGATGATTTTTTGCACATATAGTTAGAGCTATAGAAGATTACATTTCGCCAACTTTGAGTAAGATCGGTTGATAAATAAGGGTTTTATGACCTAATTTGACAAAATCGGGCGATACATATATATGGGACCTATATCTAAATCTGAACCGATTTCGATGAAATTTTCAGACTTAAAGGGTGATACAGAAGATTATTTTGTGCTAAATTTGACGACGATCGGTTAGTAAAAAAAGTGCAACGTGACCCCATTTGTCGAAATCGGGCAATACATATATATGGGAGCTATATCTAAATTTGATCCGATTTCTTCCAAATTCAATACCAAATTTCATCAAAATCGGTTAATAATTGCGACCGAAATCCTGTGAACAACAAATACATGGACAGACGGACGGACGGACGCCAAGCGCTAGATCGACTCAGGAGGTGATTCTGAGTCGATCGGTATATATTTTATGGGGTCTAAAATTAATATTTCTTGTAGGCACATTTTTTGGCAGATCAAACTTATTATACCTACACTACACTATGTGGTTTAGGGTATAATGACTTTAAAACAATGTGTTGAAATATTTTATTAATTTTGAAGATTTTTTCAGAAATATTAAATCCATTTTGACTTCATTAAAACGAAATTTGCATTCATGTTAGGATACACATTTTTATGTCGAATCACTTAGCTATAAGGACAAACAGACTTCATTGAAAAGTTTAGAGACTTTTAGACAAGGAAAAACTTTTTTTCAGAGAAATACGTCTTCTATTCTAAGCAAAATTCGTATTCGTATTTTAAGCATGTGAAATATTTGGCCTCCTGACAATATTATTTGCGGTGCACCATCTACTATTTAATATGTGATAGAAACCAAATTTATGAAAATGGACCAAAATGGACCAAATTCTGTTTGGTCTGACCATCGGACCAAATTTAAAAATTAGAAATCTTTTGGACCAATTTTGGTCCGATCGGACCAAAACGGCAACGCTGATTGGAATTGAGAGTCTATACACAGAGTAGAAGTAACTACTCTCCGAAAGTTTTTTTTTGTTTTGCAACAGACGTAGAGAAGAGGTTTTGTTATATTTGTAATGTGTGTGTGTATGTTTATGTTTGCAACAATCTCCATCGACATCAGTCCGTGGTATACCTACGAATATTCTTACTCAGATCTAGTGTTACCTAATTTCGTTTTTTTCCCCTTTATTGTATAATAAATGTATATGCGCACATTTTTCAACCAAAATTGAAACTATCCATAATTTTAATTAAATTTGCGAGAACTAATATCAGAAATAAGAGAATGCTAGGATATAGTACAATAGTAAAGCAAATGTGAATGAAAACAAGCATGTCCGGTTCCAAAGATTTTGTCTTTACTTTAACAGTTTGGGTATTAATTCCGAGCCAAAGAAGCGGAGAATACAAGTAAGGATACTTTAAAGACGTAATTCTCTTTTAAATTTGGGGGTTATGTACATGCTTCTAGGAAGCAAATGTTAATTTTTCATTTTTTTAGATTTTTTTCGTCAGTTGTTATCAAAATCCTTTAAAAACGAGTTAACGAGTTATTTTTTTTCCATATTAAGACTCGACTTCCAGTAGAAATTATGCTATGTTTCAAGTAAAAAGCGTCTTTAAAATAAAGTGTTGAAAAACATGTCTTATTTTTTAACGATTTTTTGCTTTGTAGGCAAGATGCAAAAAGGAAACAAATTTAAAGACAATTTTATTAATTTTAAAGAGTAGAGAATAATTGTTTAGATTTTTGGGTTGTTTCGAACAAAGATTATAAATTGTAGGAAGATAGGGAATTAGCTACTGGGGAGATCGAACCATTTACCAGATTAGTTTAATACTCGAACCAAACGCGTATACGACAAGTATTGACATATCATTAAAATGCAAATAAAATGAAATAAGTGCACGAAATAAATTTCCATAAAGGGGAAAATGTAATTTGTTTTGTTGTTGCCTAAAATTTAACATTGTTTCATTAAGAAAATTATATTTTTCATTTAAAAAATAAAAACGAAAAAAAAACTAAAATATTACAAACATGTATTAAACTAATCTGGTAAATGAACATTTGGTATGACGCAAGCCAATTTCCTATCTTCCTCAAATCTATAATCTTTGGTTTCGAATGCTGACATCATTAATGTTTATTTATTTGCACTGTGCAATCTGTCACTTTTTTCACTATTATGTTGTTTGAAATTTGGGTGTATAGTTTTTTTTTAAGTTCAAATGTTAGAGAAGCGATTTTTTGAGGATGTGAGCTTTGAAATATGTTGAAAAACTTATACTGGTAGCAAGGGTTAGAGAAAAACGTAGTTTTGACCAGGGATCCGGAGCGGTCCATTTTTTTCGCTCCGCTCCGCTCCCGCTCCGGAGAAAAAAAACCGCTCCGCTCCGAGAAAAAAAATCGCTCCGCTCCGCTCCTCTTCGAGAAAATTATACTACAAACATTGTATTATTTGTTCAATTGAGTTTTATTTTATTTAGAAAAATCGGGCGGTACATATATGGGAGCTATAGCTAAATCTGAACCGATTTCGATGATTTTTTGCACATATAGTTAGTGCTATAGAAGATTACATTTCGCCAACTTTGAGTAAGATCGGTTGATAAATAAGGGTTTTATGACCTAATTTGACAAAATCGGGCGATACATATATATGGGACCTATATCTAAATTTGAACCGATTTCGATGAAATTTTCAGACTTAAAGGTGATACAGAAGATTATTTTGTGCTAAATTTGACGACGATCGGTTAGTAAAAAAAGTGCAACGTGACCCCATTTGTCGAAATCGGGCAATACATATATATGGGAGCTATATCTAAATTTGATCCGATTTCTTCCAAATTCAATCACGTTCGTCCTTGTGCCCAAAAAAACTCCCTGTACCAAATTTCATCAAAATCGGTTTTTAATTGCGACCGAAATCCTGTGAACAACAAATACATGGACAGACGGACGGACGGACGCCAAGCGCTAGATCGACTCAGGAGGTGATTCTGGAATCTTTGACTTCACGACAATATTTTTTTCAGTGTAGAAAACTAAAAAATTAAATATAAATAAGATCGTTTAATTGCATTTATTTGACGTTCATTACAAACATCTTTGTAGTAATACGGGATGAAATTGATCGAAAGTACTGTTGTTACTTTTACAACACATACTAGATATATATTTTGACATTTGCCGTTCTTGAAAACAATTACTAAAAAACACGTTGTGTTTTCCCCAATATACGTACGTACAAAAATACATATCGTACATTTTAAACGTTTACTCACACTACGCTAAGTACTAGCTAAATTTGAAATTACCTACACAGTGTAATTTCAAATTTACACATTTCATTCAAGTAATATTTTATTCGGAGCGGAGCGGTTTTTCATTTGGAAACCACTCCGCTCCGCTCCGCTCCGGATTTTAGAAATGCCGCTCCCGCTCCGGCAAAAAAAGGGCTTGCTCCGCTCCGCTCCGGATCCCTGGTTTTGACCATATTTCAATAGATAATAAAAATGCCTAAAAAGCATTCAAAAAGTTTAGGGAAAAAAAGTGACAACGTTATGAGAGGTTAGCATCGTTCCTGATGACGCGGCTACTGATAATGTCCAGAAATTTTGGATAATAAAAACATATAATAAAAAAATATAATGTGGCTAATATATTTTCAAAATAAATAGTCCGTTATGTGTGGTGTTTCCTTGGCGTTCGGAAAGGCCATTCATTTGCGGATGTCCAGGAGCGGTCCATTTTTGAAATACGAGCATTTAAACATCGATCGACATTAATTACTGATGATAATGCAAATATCCTATACACTAACATATCCTATACACTAAATAAAAATGTCTTGAAAATAGGACAAACAGTTTTTCAATGGTTGATTTTGAAATGGGAGTGATCTTTATTATTTCTATCTCAACCAACTAAGATTACAACCATTACAACCAGAGAAAATTAAGCCTGAAATTCGCCAGAGTAATCTATTTTACTTTGCCCTAAAATTTTGATTCTACTCACACTGTTAGAAAAATATGTTTTTCATGTGTTCCGATATAAACAAAATGTGTTTCGGGCATAATTTTTAAACGCAATATATTTAAGTGCAAAAATGTAATGTACTAAACTAGCATTAAATGTTTGGGACACATATGTTAATATGTTAGAGTATAATATGTTTAGGACAAGAATGTTTCATAAAACTAATATTGTGAATGTAAACATATATACAAATTTCGAGTAAACATATATATATTGTGATATTTTATTCAGAGAGCAACAGAGAGAGGGTATAGAAAAAGAACCCGGGAGGGTTGACGAAAGATATCAATATAACACAGAGAATGAACAGTTTTTCGTGTTCATTTGTTTTGCCTATGCGCTTGGCATGTTAATAAGGCTTCGCCAAAAATTTGATATGCTTAAATCTAATAGAATACAGAATAGACATTCGGAACCAGGAGCATGGACTTAAAAAATGTTTTTTTGCTTTGAGAGCAGCAATTTAAGTATGTGTGGACATGTGTTTTGTTTATCATTTTGGCATTATGGGCACAATTTTTTTGTTGGTTCGTCAAAAGAAATCGGAACGTACGGCGAGTAAGTCAAAATATTTACCAAGAAAGGAAATTAAAAAAAAAAAAACAGTGGAAAATATATAAAAATTACAATGGGGTCTTCAGAAAAAAAAAATAAGTTTTATAATAAGTAGTACAAGATGAGTTGACGTACACTTTCAAAAATAAAAGCGGGCATTAAGTTCGAGTTTAATTTTTTTAATTTTTGCGACAAAACTCGATCCAAAGCAAAGTTTATTTGCTTTAAAATGAATTATTAAAGAAAAGAAAACGTAAAAACATGGCCATTTTAGAGCGATAATGCCAACTTAATTCCGGCCCAAAAGGTAAAAATGAAATTATGTACAAAATTATTCGTTAATAAATATTCGTATTTATTTGTATTTCAAAATGCGAGAAAATTTAAAGGCATTTAAAATGGTGTTAAATGCTAGTTAAAAACTGTTCAACGCCTAAATAAATTTATGTGTATATTATAAAATTATTTATGTATGTTTATACTCGACTCCACGTTCTTCTTTTGTTAGAGTTTTTGAAGTCCTTCCAAAATTTCAAACTTTTATACCAAATACAGTTTTTTGTTACAAAATTGTTATTTTTGCAATCAAAAAAATAATATTTTATCCAAAAACTCAGTCCATTTCGTTTATATCAAGCACTGTTCTTTTCTGACTGTCTTTAATAACCCACATTTCGAAGTTTCATTATAAAAATTTAATATAGTATAAATATAAATGTGCAAATAAAAAAATGTTGTTCGGTCGGAGCAGGGAGTGAACCCACGACCCTTTGCATACAAGGCAGACATGCTAACCACTGCTCCGCGTGGCCAACAAATGTTAAATGATGTTATGTTTGCATGGACTCGTGGGCGCTGCAAACTATGCTATATAAATGTAACTTATAACGATATTTGTCTGTTGGTGACTATAACAGCTACGTAGCCCAGTGGTAGTGTGTTGGTTTACAAATTGCATGGTTCCCGGTTCGATTCTCCGTTCAGGCGAAAGTTAAAATTTAAAAAAAATATAAAATTGAATAATTTCTTCCGCATTATTTGTATTACAGAAAAAGGTGCCAAGAACTAAAAACTTTTGTGGAAGTGAAAATTATGGGAGGGAATGAGCACAATCTTCTTTGGGAGAAAATTCTTCCACCCATATAATATTTTTGGGCTCAAAATTCGTCCAAACATACAATACGTTCACATAAAATAAACATAATAATGTTTCGGCAATATCTAATAATATATGTGCTTCCTGCTAAATATTTTTGGAACATATCTTAGAAAAGCGATTTTTTGAGGGTGCATGAATATAATTTTTGGAGGGCTAGATTTTACATGAAAACAAGAGGTGCATTGCCTTGTTACTGTTTTTATATTCTTGTCTATAGTTTTCTAATACGCATGGGTCCGGGCTAATTGATAGCTGATTCTGTTAAAAAGCTATGATTTTATCGAAATCAGCCTTCACAATTTCAATTTCTGTTTTGTACACAAGTTTGTAGTTGAGAAAAATCTTTGACAATTTTGATGGAATATTCGTACCAATGTTTGAATGTAAGCAGCGGGAAAGGTCTCCCAAACGAAAGTGATAAACTTATTCAAGGTAAAAACAATGGCTAGTGTCTCACGGCCGATTCGAGAATAATTTTTCTCTGTTTCTGTAAAAAAATTATTTTTTTCTTCCTCCTTTCGTCTTCCTACATGCACGCAGAGAAGAAACATGATTGTCACAATCATATTCGAAGAGCAAAATAATATGATAGGAACTATTTTTGCGGCGACCATGTAACATTTTCACCTGCAACCAAGTTAGCTCAGTGAACATGGTTCTAAGAAAAATAAAATTGTCCTCATCTAAAACGTTATTATATTGATAAAAAGAATTTTGTTTCCATTAAAAGACAATGGTCACGATTTAAAATGTTAGGTATTCGTCAAAAATATTTTTCGTCCAGTTAAAAGAACATGGTCACAACCTAAAATGTTTTAATCTTTATGAAAAAAAAACTTTTTTATCGTCGAAAAATGGACGCCACTTGAGAAAAGAAAACACAAAATTAACTTTATGTATTTACAAACTAATTCATCGTTTATTTGTATTTATAAAGTCGTGCAAGTAAACATCACATATTTTTACACACTCTATTTTGGTTCAATTTCAACAATGAGTAATCGTTCCATATTTACTTCGTGCCCATCATCTTTTTACATATTTACTTAATACTTGCCTAACTAAGTCTACCTTCCCAACTGAATGGAAAGTCGCGAAAATAATACCACTTCCTAAAGCTAAAAATGAGTTCAGACCAATTGCAATATTACCTTTTCTTTCAAAGGTTTTAGAGCGCATAATGAATGAGCAGATAATAAAATACCTGGACAATTTCAAACTTCTATCTGAAAAACAATCTGGATTCCGGCAGCAAAGGAACTGTATTCCAGCGCTCACCGAAGTTATAGAAACTATACGCCAACGACTTGATGAAAAAATGGTATCATTTCTAGTACTTCTCGACCATAGCAAAGCGTTCGACACGGTTGACCATAAAATACTGCTATCCAAACTTGAGAAATTATTCTTTTTTTCTGAAAACGCTTGCAAGCTAATATCATCATATCTTAAATCTCGCTCACAGATAGTGTTTTTAAACAACAAACGATCTATACCTAATAAAATATCCCGAGGAGTTCCTCAGGGATCAATCCTTGGTCCAATTCTTTTCACTATTTATATCAATGATTTGACGGAAATACCACAAACATGTAACTTACATATGTATGCTGATGACGTACAAGTTTACACAAGTGCCCATATACACACTATTGAATCATGCATAAATGATATAAACTCAGACCTAAATCTCATACAAAATTGGGCTCGTAATAATGGTCTCCATTTAAATCCCTCAAAAACAAAATATTTGGCTATTGCAAAAAATAAAACAGTGGAAATTGAAAGTATCTCTACTAAACTATGCATTGAAAATGTTGCAATTGATTTTGTTCAATCGCATAAGAATTTGGGAATAATATTTAATTCAAAACTTACATGGTCAGATCATATTCTTAGCGCAGTCGGAAATGTTCACGGAATGCTACGAAATCTATGGGCTGTTCGGACAAGTACGCCGCAACCTATTCGAATGTTGTTAGCAAAAACATTTCTAATTCCAAAACTTTTGTACGGATGTGAAATCTTTGCAAGCTCAAACTATTCAGACTCCCAAAAATTAAAAATTGCCTACAACAACATTGCTCGATATATTTTCAACAAGCGACGCTATGACCGAATATCAGAGTATGCATATAAAATATTCAATATTAAATTCGAAAACTTGTTGAAAGTAAAATGTCTGGTTCAACTTCATAAAATAGTTTATAATAAAAGCCCACCAAACCTCTATAGCTGTATCCAGTTTGCCCGTTCGAACAGAGGACTGAAAATAATACATCCTATGATACGATCACTAGTATCCGAAAGGCAATTCTTCATATACACTATTCGTCTTTGGAACTCCTTACCCTTCAAACTGCAAACTACAAGCAATGCTATCCGCTTTAAAAATGAATTATTTAAAATCTTTTCTTAACTGTTTAACAATCTTGTTCACAATATAAAATATTGCTAACTTATAAAAATATTCAATTATTAAAAAGAAAAATGTTATATTAATTAATTTTCATATTCATATTTATATTAATATTTATTTGTTTCCTCCTACACCAACACATTTACACATTATTTCTGATAAAACATGAATCTAGTACTGTAATTTATAAGATGTATCATCTTGTTGTACTAGTTTTACAAATTATTAAATAAAATAAAATAAAATAAAATAAACGCAGGCATCATGATTTCAGCTTAAAACCATGCATTGACTAAACTACAAGTGTAGCTTATCCAACAGAGTAAAGGGTGATACGGTCAAAATTTGGTCAAGGGAAAACGCGTGTAAATGGATGAAATCGTTTATTTAAAAAATCAAATTAAATTTCTTTTTCAAGTTCAATTAGTTTAAAATTCAGGAAAAATTTCAGTTAGGCTTTCGCTTTTCCAAATCCGAATTGCCGGGCCTCACGCTTGACACCTGCCATCAGATTTTGTACAGCCACCTTGTCCACCTTCTTCGCCGCAGAAAGCCAGTTTGCCTTTAACCGCTGCTCGTCCTTAGCAGTTTTTTTGGTCTTCTTTAGGTTCCGCTTGACAATAGCCCAGTATTTCTCAATTGGGCGGAGCTCTGGCGTGTTGGGAGGGTTCTTGTCCTTGGGATCCACCTGCACGTTGTTGGCGGCGTACCACTCCATGGCCTTTTTACCGTAATGGCAAGATGCCAAATCCGGCCAAAACAGTACGGAACAACCGTGTTTCTTCAGGAAAGGCAGCAGACGTTTATTCAAACACGCATAAGAATTTGGGAATAATATTTAATTCAAAACTTACATGGTCAGATCATATTCTTAGCGCAGTCGGAAATGTTCACGGAATGCTACGAAATCTATGGGCTGTTCGGACAAGTACGCCGCAACCTATTCGAATGTTGTTAGCAAAAACATTTCTAATTCCAAAACTTTTGTACGGATGTGAAATCTTTGCAAGCTCAAACTATTCAGACTCCCAAAAGTTAAAAATTGCCTACAACAACATTGCTCGATATATTTTCAACAAGCGACGCTATGACCGAATATCAGAGTATGCATATAAAATATTCAATATTAAATTCGAAAACTTGTTGAAAGTAAAATTTCTGGTTCAACTTCATAAAATAGTTTATACTAAAAGCCCACCAAACCTCTATAGCCGTATCCAGTTTGCCCGTTCGAACAGAGGACTGAAAATAATACATCCTATGATACGATCACTAGTATCCGAAAGGCAATTCTTCATATACACTATTCGTCTTTGGAACTCCTTACCCTTCAAACTGCAAACTACAAGCAATGCTATCCGCTTTAAAAATGAATCTTTCACGTAAATTTCTTTGTTGACAGTCCCGGAAGCTATGAAAATGCTGCTTTTCAAGCCACAGGTACAGATGGCTTGCCAAACCAGATATTTCTTTGCGATCTTTGACAGTTTTATGTGCTTGAAAATATCTGCTACCTTTCCCCTTCCTTTTGCCGTATAAAACTCCTGTCCCGGAAGCTGCTTGTAGTCGGCTTTGACGTAGGTTTCGTCGTCCATTACCACGCAGTCAAACTTCGTCAGCATCGTCGTGTACAGCCTCCGGGATCGCGCTTTGGCCGTCGTATTTTGTTTATCATCGCGATTTTGAGTCACTACCTTCTTGTAAGTCGATAGTCCGGCTCGTTTTTTGGCTCGATGCACGGTTGTAGACGATACACCCAGCTTATTTGCGGCATCTCGGAGAGAGAGGTTGGGGTTTCGCTTGAACTACCGGCAACTCTCTTTGTCGTCTCACCGGCTTCCGGTTTTCGATTTCCCCCCGATCCAGACTTCCTGGCTGTCGACAAACGTTCCCCAAACACTTTAATTACATTTGTAACGGTTGATTTGGCAACTTTTAGCGATTTTGCCAGCTTTGCGTGCGAGTAGCTCGGATTTTCGCGATGCGCGAGCAAAATTTTGATACGCTGCTCTTCTTGCTTGGACGGCATTTTGACAACTGAAGAGTGAATTCCAAAATCAAAATAGGAGCAACATTCTACACACATACACCTTCAAAATGAGGGGTGTTCAGGTTTTTTAAATGCAAAATTGAAAGAAATACGTCAAGTTTATATTGACCAAATTTTGACCGTATCATCCTTTATTTACAAATATTTTTCGCTGTTTAACCCTAGGCAGCTAATCTACGTCTGAGAGACGTATACGTTTTTCCAGTTTGTCGCTCACCTTCACTGAAAATTAATACTGAAAATGTTTTTTTGTTAAATAAAAGAAAAAAACCTGTTTAAATGATAAGGATTTGCGTTAAAGTTCGACCGAAGCGGATTTTTTTGGCTTAAGCCAAAAATGATGTTTGTACTTAAAGAAAATTTGGAGTGTTTTAGTTCAATATTAGCATATTTTATTAAGCAAATGCATAAACAACATCAATAAAATGTAATTCAGTCCATTACAATATGCTTTTAGAACTAACAGACCGAAGCCGGTCAAGCTTTACTTTGACAGCCTATTTCTGATAGCCGAACGAAAGCAATCACTCACTTTCGTCTAGATTTGGGTTTCTCTAACTTCCTTCCGTTCGCATGGCTTACGTTACTGTCAAATGCTAGCATTTCCAGATCTCAATTATTTCAATTTCCTGAAACAGCCCCATACATTTTAAAAATGATTTTCCATAAAATTCAATCTGGTATCGCCGTTCATTTGGCAAACATTTCCCGCTTTTGATATTTGGTTTAGCTCAATAATTTTTTTAACAAATTAGCCCGTGTAGAGAGATAAGGATTTGTATTTCCATATTTCTACAATAATTACAGTTCAGTTGTCCTTTTAATGAGTGATTCATTCGAAATGTTTGTGTTTGCTCCTGTTAGACTTTCCCTTAAACGGTCTCTATGGCGGTTATAAAGAAAAAATAGATCGATATAATTAACTTTTATCACATATTTACAATAAAAGCTTTAATCATTTTATCAATTATTAAGTTTTTCCTATTTATAAATGCCTTTTTCCACAAAACGAAAGGTCTTTACCAAGTGAGTGGTTTTGACATTTCAGTTCGTCAAAATGCGAACGAATCGAGTTCTAGAAACCCAATTTTAGAGCTTACGTTACGTCTTCGTTCGCATTGACTTTCGTTTCTATTTTCGTTTAGATACCCCTTAGAGAAACCAAAATCAGCTGTTTCTCGTTTTGTATGCGAACGAAGACTAGAATTCGGATAGCAGAAACAGGCTGTAAGCATAAAGATTTACTAAATTCGTATTTCTCACAAAATAGTTCATTATTTCTTTAAATTCGCAAATTTTACTACAAAATTTTCTTTAACAAGTGAAAAAAATTATTTACGTCTAATAAATTTTTTTTAATTTGTGGAAAAATATTTACTTATTTTTGTCCCATATTTATTTTTTAGGAATTTTTAAAGAACAATATCTAAAACTGCTTGGAAAATTGATATCTCTAAAACGACTTGGAAATTTTAAAAACCATGTAAGCGCGACTTAAAGAGAATATGGTTTGGGAGTTTCGGATATTTTTTTTTTTAAATAAAATATGGTGAACCGTTTTCAAGTTATTTCAACATATGTAGAGGAAGTGCGTTAATTTTGAACATAAAGGTATATCCCGAAACTTTTATTCAACCGTCGAACTGAACGGACGTTTTTTTTTAATAGCGGATTATTTCATCGTAATAAGTACTTATTACGAATTTTACGTGTGGTGGAAAATCGACTGAAGTTATGAATTTGGGCAGTGACCAAGAGTCAGGCCCAATTAGTCGACCTGCAGGCGGGTCGACAGGTGGCGACACTTTGGCAAGTCGAACCTTTTCTAAGGTAACGACATCAAAAGGAGGTAATCCCTCACGAAAGAGATTCAAAGAACGAAGAAATGCTTTGTTTATCCTAAAGAAATTAGGATATGTGGACCCAAACACGTTGTTGGCTAAGCAAAGCGATTCCTTAAAATGGGCTCAAGGAATACTTGAAGCTAGAAAAAGGGAACGATCACCGGATGAACTGCCATCCTCTAAACGGGATCAAAGATAGTTTGCCTCATTTGCAAAAGACAGATTTGTGATGGCTATCATTAATAAAGGAGCATTGGACGGTATGGTCCAAAGCAAAAATGGGGGGAAATTGAGAACGCGATGCCTGGTGTCTACTCAGAGGTGCGAAAAAAGTTTCCCGGACCAAGTCTTCGACGGCAAGATGTTGAATGGTATCAAGGACGATATAAATTAATAGCATTTGCGGACCAGAGGTCAATGGATTGCTTTAAAGCTGCTTTGATGCTAATTGGTGAAGTTTGGTAAGGAGCCGCTTTGGAGTTAGTCGATAAAAAAGACCTACCGGCTAAACCTAGAGCACATGCATGGATACCTGCAAACCCTCCTGATCCTGAGTCGATAATAAACAGACTAAAGGAATGTAACCCAGATCTTCCAACCGCCGATTGGAAGGTTGGTCGTTTGGATGAGGTGGACGGACCAAGACGACATGCGGTGTTTATATTGATCATTGAGTCACTGCCACATCTAGCCCAGACCGAAGGACGTGTAAGTTATGGCTTTCATGGTATCCATATGAAGGTATACAATGAAAAAATCTTGCGAAGCCGAAGGAGACATAAGAACTGCAGACATTGACGAACATCGTATGCGGGAAGTTCCTACAGGCTCAAACATCACCAAAGCTGAACCGCGGATTATTGCGAGAGTCAACGAGATCTGTGAAGAGGAAGCCCTTGATGACTCAATTGAAGCGGCTGATGTGACGGTGGTTGCAAATTTGGATAGTTCTACGGTTCCTCCATATAAATCTTCACCATTGTAAGGCCGCTTGTGCTGCCTTAAAAGGTATCATGATGAAAGGAGACATAGATATTGTTCTTATTCAAGAACCATACATATATAAGAATAAGATCTGTGAATTAAGCACTCCGGGTTTCAAACTTTTGCATAATACCGGTAAAGATAAAAATCGAGCATGTATAATTGCTAAGAACGAACTAAACTTGTTTCTGCTTCCTTCATTGAGCAATACAGACACTGTCGTAGCCAGTCTAGAGATATCCAAATGCAAATACTGGATATCTTCGGTCTACATGGGACACGATAGGGAGATGCCTCCATGTGCCGTTAAGACCTTAGTTGAGGAGTCACTGAAAACAAAAACAAAACTCATTATGGGATGCGATGCAAATGCACACCATAGTATTTGGGGAAGTAGTGATACTAATGCAAGGGGAGAGTCGCTAATAGAGTTTAATTTGCGTACTAACCTGGTAGTTTGCAATAAGGGAGATGCACCAATCTTCGTCACCAAAAACAGACAAGAGGTTTTGGACGTCACATTGGCCTCTCCGGAACTCACTGAAAGCTGCATGCCCTAGAGGGGGGCCAAGGGGGGAAAATCGACCACCCTAGTGGTCTACGGAGTTAAGTAATATGAGGAAATCCTGCAGGCAGCTCTTTAACAAAGCAAAGTCCACCAGAGCTCCTGAGGATTGGGACGCTTACAAGAAGAATCTGAGAGGAAACAAGCCAGAACTGAGAAAGGCTCAGCATAACTCTTGGAATGATTACTGCTGCAGTATTGAGAATACGTCCGAGGCTTCCACACTACGGAAGGTACTAGTATCCACTAACCCCGCTCCAGGTTTCATTAACACATCGAAGGGCAATTGGACAACGTCCAGTGGGGTGAGCTGGAGGTACTATTGGACACACATTTTCCTGAAATTTGACGGTTGAACCATGTTCTGGAGGTAATTTCCTATCGAGGAAATTGTATCGGAATCTAGAAAATGTTGGGGGTTAAATAGCTTTGGGCCATTCAAATCCCCGGGACCTGATGGAATTACTCCGGCGGAGTTACAAGCAATGACTGAAAGAATTATCCCCTGGTTGACGGTGATATATAAAGGATGTATAAACTTGGCATATATTCCAGAAAAGTGGAGGGAAACAAAAGTCGTTTTCATACCGAAAGCGGGAAAAGCTTCTCACTCGAGTGCGAAGGATTTCCTACCAATCAGCTTATCCTCATTCCTACTTAAGACTCTGGAGAGGATGATAGACATTTATCTTAGAACTAGCGTCGATTCAAGTTTGTTCTCGAAACGACAGCATGCATACTCGAAGGGCAGGTATACTGAGACCGCTATGCATGAACTTGTCAGCTTTATTGAAAGCTCACTATCTGTCAATGAATACACAATCGTAGCGTTTCTAGACATCGAGGGGGCATAACGTCCATACGAGCTCGATATTAAATGGACTGACAACTCTGAATGTTGATCCATGTATACCTAGACTGCTACACGACCTGCTAATGAGGAGACATATTTCGGTCACACTAGGACAAGCTAACATCCAAAGGTATGTGAACAGAGGCACTGCCCAAGGAGGAGTTCTATCACCTCTTCTTTGGAACGTTGCCATAAAGAACCTTCTGGTTCCCCTAGAAAAAGAAAGGATAAAAGTGGTGGCATACGCAGACGATGTGGCTCTAGCAGTCAGGGGAAAATTCGCATCTACAATCAGAGATGTTATACAGAGAGCCCTCCGGATGACTGAGAAATGGGCGAAAGAGAATGGTCTTGGAGTAACTCCTGCAAAGACAGAATTAGTCATGTACTGCAAAGATCGCAAAGCTCCCACGGTTAAGCCCATATCCTTAGGGGGTATTGAAATTCCCTTTGGTGAGTGTGCAAAATCCCTTGGCGTTATTCTGGACAGGAAGCTGAACTTTAGGCTTATTATTGAAGAAAGGGCGAGAAAAGCCACGGTAGCTTTGTACTCGTGCAAAAAGACAATAGGAAAAAAGTGGGGACTAAAACCGAAAATTGTGCATCTATATATATAAAATTCAAATTATGTTTGTTTATTTGTTTGTTTGTTTATTTGTATGTTCCGGGTTGGCGCGAAAACGGCTGAACCGATTTACTTGAAACTTTCAGAGATCGTGGGGGGCACTCATGTGCTGAAAATAGGGTACCTCATTTTTTGACATATGGTCGCGAGAGGAACCTCCCCTTTGTCCGACTTTTTGAAAATTAAACCAAACTTGACCGATTTGCACGAAGTTTTCAGGGATAGTAGGGGGTGATCCCTAGACAAAGATTCGCAATTTTTTTTTTCGAAATTTGATCGGGAGGGGGTACCTCCCCTTAAGCGACTTTTTGTTTGTTTGTATGGTCCGAGTTGGCTACGAAACGGCTGAACCGATTTACTTGAAACTTTCAGAGATCGTAGGGGGCGTTCATGTGGTGAAAATAGGGTACCTCATTTTTTGACACCTGGTCGCGGAGGGGGACCTCCCCTTTGTCGGACTTTTTGAAATTTGGACCAAAGTTGACCGATTTGCTTGAAATTTTCATTGAAGGTTGGGGTTGGCATCTAGACAAAGATCCGCTACTTTATATTTCGATATTTTGTGGCGGAGGGGGGCCTCCCCTTTGTTCGAATTTTTTTAAAGTACAGTGAAAAAACTAAAATTCTCTAAATTATCTGAGATTTACAGAGAACATGTGATGAGGTTATGGAATTAATATGGGGTACCCGATGATTTCATATGTGGATGGGGAGGGGGACCTCCCCCTTGCCCTACTTTTTGAAACTTGGAACAAAATTATGCGATTTGCTTGAAATTTTCATTGAATGTTGGGGTTGGCATCTGGACAAAAATCCGCTACATTATTTTTCGATATTAGGTCGGGGAGGGGGACCACCCCTTTGCCCGACTTTTTTTTAAAGTACAGTGAAAACAAAACTAAACTCCCCCGACTGAAATTTTACAGAAAAAATGGGTGAGGTTATGAAATTTATATCAGGTTCCTGATTTTTTAATAAAAATAAAAGGGCATAGGGAGACATCCGCTTCTCTTAAGTACATGCAGAGAAACAATTAAACTTTACCGAGTTACTTGAAATTTACAGAGCACTTTGGAGAGATCGTAACCTCCGTCAACCGTAATAGTTGATACCTGATTTTGTGATATTTGGACGGAAGAGAGGCCGCCCCTTTAGGCTTATAATTTGCTTGACATTTTCTGGGACGTTTACAAAAGTACGCTTTTCGACATTTGGTCGGGGAGGAGGCCCTCCTCTAAAACTGCAAAAAAAATTTAAGTTTTCTTGAAATTTACATAGGCAGTCGGGGAAGGTTATGAACGAAGAGGCAACCTTCCTTGCCCCACACTTGAAGCAAAGTTTCAAGAATTTTCAGGGAAGGTTAGGGGTGCTATTCACTACGGTGTTTGTCGATATTGTATCGGGGAAAGTGACGTCCCTTTTAAACAATAGAGCAAAATTTAAACATCGCCGATCTACTTGAAATTTACAGGGAACGTGGGAGGAGGTGATTAAATTTATACATGATTTTTAAATTAGTATATGATTTTTCGATATCTGGTTGGGGAAAATTGAAATAAACTTTGTCGATTTACTTCGATAGAATTTATAGGGACCATTGAGTAGTTGCGAAATTAATATAGGGTACGTGATAGTCCGATATCAGGTCGGAGTGGAGCGAAGGTGGGGGGAGGCTTCCCTTTTGTCCGTTTTTTTTTTCTTAAATTGAAAGTAGAGGGTTGTCCGTAAATGGGAACTCGGTACATAATTTTATGATTTTTGCACAGGCTTCTGCCAGACTTCTTTTTAGTAAAGAACTTAAATTTACATGAAATTGGCAGCCAACGTAGAGGGTGCATCATTTTCCAACATTTTAGCAAATGTTAATGTGGTAAAATTGTTTACTATTTTTGCTTTTTCCGATTTATTGGATGGGAAACAGTAATTCTTTGTATGTTATTATAATATAGTGCTTAATTTTCAGATATGTTGAGGAGAAGGATACCTTTCCTTGACAAACCACACTTAAAATTCACAAGAAATATAGAAGAAGGTACACCCTCTCCCGCCGGATTTGTACCTATAAACGACAAATCAAGTAGTCCGATTTGTTTAAAAGAATTCAAATCTTTTCGAATTTGTTTTCAGCACGAAGGATATAGTTGACTAAGTTAACGCAAAATATTCCTCCAAATATGATTCGGAAGGCGCAGCGAAGCGGGCCGGGTTACGCTAGTTGGCTATATATGGCAGTGGTTAGATCTATAATGCTATATGGTGTTGTAGTCTGGTGGCCGGCACTTCAGCAACCGACAGGTTTAGATAAAGTTCAGCGTAAGGCGTGCTTGTGTATTTCAGGCGCATTCAGTAAGACAGGAACAGATTCCCTTAATGGCATGCTGCATCTATTGCCTTTAGACATTTTGGCCAAACAGTCAGCTGCAACAACGGCTGTGCGGTTGCGCGAGCTATCGCTATGGTCGGAAAAAATGTACGGTCACAGTTCGGTCCTCAAAATGTTCGATGGGAGAATTGCAAGGGTTGTAACGACACCAAGCAAATATGGCCCCATTTAAACTTGAACCGCACACTAGATATGCCTGATAGGCGAATTTGCAAAAACTAGTTGTGCGAAGTATAATGACTATTGTATGAGCTGTCATGATGCGGAGGAAAAGGAATCAATTAAACACCTCTTGTGTGAGTGTCCTGCATTTTGTGTAAGGCGTAAGCAAATTTTAGGGGCATATAGTTTTAGATTACCTGTGGACCTGGAAAACATTAACTTAAGCAGTCTGTTAATGTTTCTGGAACAATCTGGTTGGTTCAACAAAAGAAAAAATATTTCAGCCACACTAGGACAAGCAAACATACAAAGGTATGTGAACAGAGGCACTCCCCAAGGAGGAGTTCTATCACCTCTTCTTTGGAATGTTGCTATAAATAGCCTTCTGGTTACTCTAGAAAAAGAAAGGCTAAAAGTGGTGGCATACGCAGATGATGTAGCTCTGGCAGTCAGGGGAAAATTCCCATCCACAATCAGAGATATTATTCAGAGGGCCCTCTGGATGACTGAACAATGGGCGAAAGACAATGGTCTTGGGGTAAATCCTGCAAAGACAGAATTAGTCATGTACTGCAAAGATCGCAAAACTCCCACGGTTAGGCCTATTTCCTTGGGGGTATTGAAATTCCCTTTGGTGATTGTACAAAATACCTTGGCGTTATTTTGGCTGAACTTTAAGCTTAATAATGAAGAAAGGGCGAGAAAGGCAACTGTAGCTTTGTACTCGTGCAAAAAGGCAATAGGAAAAAAGTGGGGACTAAAACCAAAAATTGTGCATTGGCTATACACGGCAGTGGTTAGACCTATAATGCTATATAGTGTTGTAGTCTGGTGGCCGGCACTTCAGAAACCGACTTGTTTAGATAAAGTTCAGCGTATGGCGTGTTTGTGTATTTCAGGCGCATTCAGCAAGACAGGAACAAATTCCCTTAATGTCACGCTGCATCTACTGCCTTTAGACATTTTGGCCAAATAGTCAGCTGCAACAACGGCTGTGCGGTTGCGCGAACTATCACTGTGGTCGGAAAAAAGTTACGGTCACAGTTCTGTCCTCAAAATAATGTCAGATGTGCCTAACGTAGTGGATTAGACTTTGGCGAGTCCACTTTTCGACAAAAAGTTTGAGACTCTACTCCCGAACAGTGAGACGTGGTGCACACAGACCCCGGGGAATAAAGAATATATAGATTTCTACACTGATGGCTCCAAATTGGATGGACAAGTGGGGTTCGGAGTATATTCTAATGATCTGGAACTTCGAATAGCGAAAAGATTACCTAATCACTGTAGTGTTTTTCAGGCTGAAATATTAGCAATAAAAGAGGTGGCGAATTGGCTGAGAAGTAACGTTCCAAAAAATGTGGGCATTAATATACTCAGACAGTCAACCTGCAATAAAATCCTTGGACTCTGTGTTCCTCAACTCGAAAACGGCCATCGACTGCCGCAAATCTCTCAATGAGATGGCTGAGCAGTACAATATTCACCTAATATGGGTGCCTGACCATAGGAACATACCGGGGAAGTGCGAAGCGGATGAGTTGGCAAGGCTAGGGACTACCTTACATATTCCAGGGGAACTAGAATTTGTTGGTATGCCCCTAGCTACCTGCAAGCTCATGCTGCGTGAGAAGGCTGTTATGATGGCAAATGGCCCCGTTTCAACTTAAACCGCACACTAGATATGGTAATGTTCTTGAGACGTCAGATATCACTCCTGATATCTGCTATATCGGGTCGCTGCCTGATAGGCGATTTTGCAAAAACTATTGGCGCGAAGTATAATGACTATTGTATGAGCTGTCATGATGCGGAGGAAAAAGAATCAATTAAACACCTCTTGTGTGAGTGTCCTGCAATTTGTGTAAAGCGCAAGCAACTTTTAGGAGCATATAGCTTCAGATTACTGGCGGATCTGGAAAACGTTAACTTAAGCAGTCTGCTAATGTTTTTGGAACAATCTGGTTGGTTCAACAAAGAAAAATAATCAAGAAGGTTCAGCGGTTAAAACTAGAAGTGCCAATATGTAATAGGTACTTTTAGTTAATGTGGTATCACAATGGACTGAATAGTCTAAGTGAGCCTGAATCTTAATCGGGCTGCCACTTTAACCAAACCTAACCTAACAAAAGAAAATAATAGAGAATGTTCAGTGGTTAAAACTAGAAGTGCCCATATGTAATAGGTACATTTAGTTAAATGTGGTATCACAATGGACTGAATAGTCTAAGTGAGCCTGAAACTTAATCGGGCTGCCACTTTAACCTAACCTAACCTATATGCCGAAAATTCGAGCATGCCCGCTTTGCATATACAAGGTCGTGGGTTCGATTCCTGCTTCGACCGAATACCAAAAAGTTTTTCAGCGGTGGATTATCCCACCTCTGTAATGCTGGTGACATTTCTGAGGGTTTCAAAGCTTCTCTAAGTGGTTTAACTGCAATGTGGAACGCCGTTCGGATTCGGCTATAAAAAGGAGGTTCCTTGTCATTGAGCTTAACATGGAATCGGGCAGCAATCAGTGATAAGAGAGAAGTTCACCAATGTGGTACCACAATGGACTGAATAGTCTAAGTGAGCCTGATACATCGGGCTGCCACCTATTCTAACCTAACCTAATATTCAGTTCTTAATCAACAGAACCATAAAAAGCTAACTTACTACATTTAAACATTAGAATATATTGTTACGAATTTGATATTTCTAGATTTAAGTTTATTCAAATTAGTTTCCGTTAATTTAAAATTTCAAAATCATTTCTTTATTTTCTAGTACTTTCCTAAACATGTTTTGTGTTCTTAGTTTCACAATAATTGTAGTAACCCCTTTTGTTTTGTTATTGTTGTAGTAATATGAGCACAACCCTCTGTCAGCTAAATTACGAGATAGGCAGAAACGACAAAAAGATTAGATAATTGTAGGCAAGACTATGAACATAATCAGCTATTCGTGTGCGACATCTGCCGGACACTAGTAGAACATTCTAGATGGCTGTTGGCAATGAAGATAACCAGTTGAATATGTGCTGTTAGATAAATTGTATCTAAATAGTTCTAGATGGTTGTAGGCCAGACTATCCAGAATTTTCGAAATCGTCAAATCACGGTATATAAGCCCCTGGCGGAGGGAGCTGTAAAGTCAGTCGTAAGCTTAAAGTGATACAGTACACATCGTAGAGCAAATAAGTGAAACCTATC
Source organism: Haematobia irritans (assembly GCF_050003625.1). Taxonomy (NCBI): domain Eukaryota; kingdom Metazoa; phylum Arthropoda; class Insecta; order Diptera; family Muscidae; genus Haematobia; species Haematobia irritans. The sequence goes on along the minus strand of NC_134401.1, from coordinate 70,874,602 downwards.
ACTTAAGCAAATAAATTGTAGATTGTCTTTATTTTAAAAGAACTGTGTTTTATTAACGGGTTATTAAACACGCCTCAATATAAAAACGTAACAATTGGTGTCGGAAGTGAAATAATGAAAAAAAAATCTACAATGAAGTTTAATCAGCTTTGAGTGGAAGACTTGAAGAAGGAATTGAGCAAAATGGAGCAGCCGACTACAGGAAATAAGGCTCCATTACAAAAGCGAAAACTGGAAGAGTTCGAGTGGCGCAGTATTGATATCGAAACACATGAGTTCGATTATATAATGCAAGAGAATTCTAGAAAAATGATGGAAGAAAATTCTCTAAAAATGCAAGAGAATTCTAGAAAAATGATGGAAGAATATTCTCTAAAAATGCAACAAAATTCTAGAAAAATGATGGAGCAAAATTCTCGAAAAATAGAAGAAAACTCTAGAAATTTGGTGGCGAAATTTGACGAAAATTCTAGAATTCTTAATGAAAAGTTACAACAAATTTCGGAAGGTATGGAGAAACGCGTAGACCACATTGAAAGTCAAATTGTGGACTTGGATAAGAAATTTGTGGTTCACGATGAAAAATTTCTACACCTTGAGAAAAAAATGTCAGAAGTAGAAATGAAAGGTGGTCCAGTGCGCGTAATCGAGGGCCCAAAAATCAAAACTCATGTTTTTGATGGCTCATCTGCATTTGGTGTTTTTAAATTCCAATTTGAGACGGTGGCATCCAGAAACATGTGGAATGACAACGACAGAGCAATTGAACTTCTGTTGGCATTGAAGGGTAATGCTGCCGGTGTAATACAAAGTATTCCAACTTTGCTTTGGTGCTTTTGACATGCCCTGGAGAAAATCATTCTCTTATAGATCGTATCAAGATTGAGACTTTTGTGTATGGCATTCGAGATCCTGAGATAAAATGTGCACCATATGCCGCACAAAAAGCTACATTCACAGAAACAGTAACATTTGCACTTGTACAAGAGGAGACCGATTGTGAAGAATTGAAATCCGTGATTGAGTTGGTAAAAGAGGCTCTGAGGCAGATAATGCAAGAAATGAAGCAGCAGGCAACTTGGGAACTTGGGAATAATCAAAACAGCCGAGAAAGTGAAGCAACGATTCTACTGGGTTGGATGCTAGAAATCAATTGCTGAATGGGTGACAAATTGCGAGAAGTGCATAAAGGCGAAAGGGCCAAGACGAACAAGTATATACGGCCGTAAGTTCGGCCAGGCCGAATCTTATGTACCCTCCACCATGGATTGCATAGAAACTTGTACTAAAGACTGTCATCCACAATCGAATTACTTGGGTTGTGGTATCTTTAAACTTCTTAACATCGTTTTCTAAATTGTGAGTTAGTCCATACGTGGTAGAGATCCAGAATTGAAATATGGAGGTCGCTTATATGGGGGCTATATACAATTATGAACTTGATATGGACCAATTTTTGTGTGATTGGGGATCGATTTATTTGAGGGCTATATATAACTATAGACCGATATGGACCTAGTTAGGCATGGTTGTTAACGGCCATATACTAGCACAATGTATCAATTTTCAACTGACTCGGATGTAATTATGGACCATTTTTTGCATGGTCATTAGAGACCATATACTAACACCATGTACCAAATATCAGCCGGGTCGGATGAAATTTGATTCTCTTAGAGGCTCCGCAAGCCAAATCGGGGGATCTGTTAATTTGGGGCTATATATAATTATGGACCGATGTGGACCAATTTTTGCATGGTTGTTAGAGATCATATGCTGACACCATGTACCAAATTTCAGCTGGATCGGATGAAACTTTCTTCTCTTATGCGCTTTACAGACCATCACTTATTCCGGATGACAGTGTTCGTGTCGAACATATCCCATATATTGTGCACATTATAAGTTAAGTCCGAAGGCATAATCGATACTACTGCATGTTTATGAGATCGATAACACATTTACCGATTATTTTGTCATCGCCGACAAGTCGTATCTATGCGACACACTGTAAGATTCTTTACAAACACCGACATTCCGTCTGGAATAACTGATAGTCTGTAAAGCGCATTAGAGTCCCCGCAAGCCATATTTGGGGGTCCGTTTATATGAGGCCTATACGTAAAAGTGGACCGATATGACCCACTTGCGATACCATCCGACCTACATCAATAACAACCACTTGTGCCAAGTTTCAAGTCGATAGCTTGTTTCGTTCGGAAGTTAGCGTGATTTCAACAGACGGACGGACATGCTCAGATCGACTCAGAAATTCACCACGACCCAGAATATATATACTTTATGGGGTCTTAGAGCAATATTTCGATGTGTTACAAACGGAATGACAAAGTTAATATACCCCTATCCTATGGTGGAGAGTATAAAAAGTAGAGGTCTTATGCAAGAGTATAGGCCAGGAGCGCCATTTGAAAGAATAGCAATGGACGTTGCGGGGCCTTTCCCAGTAAATGATTCTGGAAACCGATATGTCCTTGTGGTCGTGGATTACTTCAGCAAATGGCCAGAAGTTTATGTCATTCCAAACCAAGAGGCGAAGACGATTGTAGACGTAGTCGACAAGAACTGGATATGTCGCTACGGTGTGCCGTCCGAGATACACTCAGACCAAGAAAGAAAGTTTGAAACGGCCATATTCCAAGAGATGTGTGACTCCCTAGGTATCAAGAAAACAAGGACTACGCCATTGCATCCACAGTCTGATGGCATAGTAGAAAGGTTTAATCGCACTCTGGAAGAACATCTTCGAAAGGTGGTGGATAACGGCCAACGAGACTGGGACGAGCATATACCAAAGTTTTTGCGTCACGAACACCGGCCAAGGTCCTATTCGGAACGGAATTGAAGTTGCCCGGAGATTTGATATTCGGCGATACACCCAATGAGCTCGCCATGGAAGAAACCAGTAACGACATACCAAACACATTTGGTAAAATTCACGAATCAGTGCGAAACAAAATAAAAATGGTCAGCAACAGGATGAAGGCGAGATATGATCGTGCAGCGAACACTGAGGGCTTTAGAGAAGGACAACCCGCTATTCAACCCGCAACCCTAAACTACAAACACAGTGGGAAGTCCCATATAAGTCATCAAGAAGATCAATGATGTTGTATACCGCATTCAAATGGACGACAGCCCAAGGTTAAAGATGAAAGTCGTTCACCTGGAACGTTTGGCTCCATACGGAACGGGTTCTGTGCCTGTTCGGGACGAACAGGCTTAAGCGGAAGGCAGTGTTACGAATTTGATATTTCTAGATTTAAGTTTATTCAAATTAGTTTCCGTTAATTTAAAATTTCAAATTGTAACGGTCAAATTACGTCATCACATTCAAAATCATTTCTTTATTTTCTAGTATTTTCCTAAAAATCTTTTGTGTTCTTAGTTTCAAAGTAATTGTAGTAACCTCTTTTGTTTTGTTATTGTTGTAATAATATGAGCACAACCCTCTGTCAGCTAAATTACGAGATAGGCAGAAACGACAAAGTGATTGTTCTAGATAATTGGGGGCAAGACTATGAACAGAAACGACAAAATGATTACATAATTGTAGGCAAGACTATGAACATAATCAGCTATTCATGTGCGACATCTGACGGACACTAGATGGTTGTAGGCAATGAAGATAACCAGTTGAATATGGCTGTTAGATAAATTGTATCTAAATAGTTCTAGATGGTTGTAGGTTAGGTTAGGTTATGTGGCAGCCCGATGCATCAGGCTCACTTAGACTATTCAGTCCATTGTGATACCACAGTGATGAACTTCTCTCTTATCACTGAGTGCTGCCCGATTCCATGTTATGCGCTTTACAGACTATCAGCTATTCCGGACGACAGTGCTCGTGTCGAACATATCCCATATATTGTGCACATTATAAGTTAAGTCCGAAGGCATAATCGATACTGCTACATGTTTATGGGATCGATAACACATTTACCGATTATTTAGTCATCGCCGACAAGTCGTATCGAACCGACACACTGTAAGATTCTTTACAAACACCGACATTCCGTCCGGAATAACTGATTGTCTGTAAAGCGCATTAAGCTCAATGACAAGGGACCTCCTTTTTATAGCCGAGTCCGAACGGCGTTCCACATTCCAGTCAAACCACTTAGAGAAGCTTTGAAACCCTCAGAAATGTCACCAGCATTACTGAGGTGGGATAATCCACCGCTGAAAAACTTTTTGGTGTTCGGTCGTAGCAGGAATCGAACCCACAACCTTGTGTATGCAAGGCGGGCATGCTAACCATTGCACCACGGTGGCAATGGTAAGCCAGACTATCCAGAATTTTCGAAATCGTCAAATCACGGTATATAAGCCCCTGGCGGAGGGAGCTGTAAAGTCAGTCGTAAGCCAAAAGTGATCGTAGAGCAAATAAGTGAAACCTATCAGTTATGCAAATAAATTGTAGATTGTCGTTATTTGAAAAGAACTGTGTTTTTTTAACGGGTTATTAAACACGCCACAATATAAAAACGTAACAATATTATTTTTGTATGGGAATCGCAATTTATGTCAACTCACTAAATCGTGAACAAAATCAAAAGTTGTGCACCGATTGTAATATTCCAATATATGTAGCGGAAGTGCCTTAATTTTGAACACAACGGTATAACTCGAAAAGTCGAGCTGATAGAAAAAACCAAGTGCAGATTTGGATTCAGCGTCCCAAATAACCTTAAAAACAATATTCAGTTCCTAATCAACAGAACCATTATTCCCATGTGTTATATTATATCAAAACGATTCTGCCAATTCTAGAAAATTTATTAACTCAAAATGAATACATAAATAATGAATATTTCGTAGCCTACTAGAATGAAACTGAAATAGCCTACTATAATCAAACGTGCTAAGTGCATAATAGGCAAGTAGATCCATAGTGTACCGAAACATCCTCCTTCGTTAATAATGAACATAGTCCTTGAGCTAATTTGGAAATTTTCACACTCTGGCTGACCTTCTAGGACAATCTTGAATTACCGGTGTTCCTTGCAAATTGTTATTTCCTATTGTAAAGTCTACGCTGTTATCCAATGTACAAGGACTTGCTTGAAAATATTTAATATTATTGGAGTGAATTGAAGAAGGTTAATCGTCTAGTGCAGAGCTTCCCAACCCAATTTGATTCGCGCCCCCCTAAAAAATGTATCAATTTCGTTGCGCCCCACAACCTAAAACAAATTTTGTTTACCCAAACAAACAGAAATAAACATTAACAAAAGCTGAAAATATGATTAACAATAACTAATTAAATAATTAAAAATAAAAATGTTTATGTATATTAATATAAAAGAGTTTATCAACACAGGTGAGTACTATGTTCGTGTTTTTCACCAAAACACTAAATTAAAAGTGCAAAAATATATATGAAGATGATAACATTTTTATCAAGTCTGTTCAAATTATGGATGGAAAATATCCAATGTATTGATTGCGAACCAATTAATATTTCGAAATTAATTGATTGAAAAAAGTAACCGTGAAAATAAGCTGGTTTTCAGCTTGAAAACTGAACATCGTACTCAGCTTTAGTGGAAAATTTGGCAATTGTTTCAACATGACGGCAGTTTGAACATGAAGGCAAGGCAGATATTTTGATTTTATGTCTAAAAGTGATGAAAATGGATTCAAAATTTTTAAAATGTGTGAATACAAAAGTCGGTACTGGTTCTGATATTTTAGCAAGAAATTTAGCCGTTGTAAATAAAGTGAACGACTAATAATGGAAAACCTACAACAAATTATAGAATTTCATGCAACTTCTATTATTTTCTTACTGTGGTTATAAATGAACATTTCGCATTTTTGTAGTTTTTATTATTGATGTTTTGTTGAACTTAACAATTAGTGTTGTTTTAATACCGAAAAAAGTGAACTGTTTTATAGGAAGAATGAACTACCACGCACGAAAATTGAACTAAATTTTAAAGAAGAAAATCATTGGCGCTAAATCATGACCATTTTAACCATATACGAGTAGTAGTTCATTCTTACTATTTTTGGGAATAGTACGAAAATGTTAATTTGTTTTAGTTCATATTGAACTTATGTCTACGGTTATTGAACTTTATACTCAAGTTTAATTCATGAAAATTTGAGACATACTAAAAAAAAGTAAGATTTCATTTAGCTGTAGAAAATTTGGATAAAAATAATAAAATTTAACTACAAGTAAATAGATTTTTTCCAATAAAAATAAGTTAAATTTAGCGTTAGTTTAACTACGGAATTTTTTTCTGTGAACAAATTTAATGATACAAAACCTGCTCAACCAAAAATGACGCTGCGCCCCCCCCCCCCTAGAATCTCGTGGTGACCCCCTAGGGGGGGCGCCCCACCATTTGGGAAGCTCTGGTCTAAATTAGGTTAGGTTAGGTTAAAGTGGCAACCAGATTAAGATTCAGGCTCACTTAGACTATTCAGTCCATTGTGATACCACATTAACTAAAAGTACCTATTACATATGGGCACTTCTAGTTTTAACCGCTGAACCTTCTTGATTATTTTTCTTTGTTGAACCAATTAGATTGTTCCAAAAACATTAGCAGACTGCTTAAGTTAACGTTTTCCAGATCCGCCAGTAATCTGAAGCTATATGCTCCTAACAGTTGCGTGCGGTTTACACAAAATACAGGACACTCACACAAGAGGTGTTTAATTGATTCCTTTTCCTCCGCATCATGACAGCTCATACAATAGTCATTATACTTCGCGCCAATAGTTTTTGCAAAATCACCTATCAGGCAGTGACCCGTTATAGCAGATATCAGGAGTGATATCTGACGTCCCGAGAACACTAGCATATCTAGTGTGCGGTTTAAGTTTAAATGGGGCCTCACGCAGTATGAGCTTGCAGGTAGCCAGGGGCATACCAACAGATTCTAGTTCCCCTGGAATATGTAAGGTAGTTCCTAGCCTTGCCAACTCATCCGCTTCGCAGTTCCCCGTTATGTTCCTATGGCCAGGCACCCATATTAGGTGACTATTGTACTGCCAACTCATCCGCTTCGCAGTTCCCCGTTATGTTCCTATGGCCAGGCACCCATATTAGGTGACTATTGTACTGCTCAGCCATCTCATTGAGAGATTTGCGGCAGTCGATGGCAGTTTTCGAGTTGAGGAACATAGAGTCCAGGGATTTTATTGCAGGTTGACTGTCTGAGTATATATTAATGCCCACATTTTTTGAAACATTACTTCTCAGCCAATTCGCCAGCTCTTTTATTGCTAATATTTCAGCCTGAAAAACACTACAGTGATTAGGTAATCTTTTCGCTATTCGAAGTTCCAGATCATTAGAATATACTCCGAAACCCAATTGTCCATCCAATTTGGAGCCATCAGTGTAGAAATCTATATATTCTTTATTCCCCGGGATCTGGGTGCACCACGCCTCACTGTCTCAAACTTTTTGTCGAAAAGTGGACTCGCCAAAGTGTAATCCACTACGTTAGGCACATCTGGCATTATTTTGAGGGCCGAACTGTGACCGTAACTTTTTTCCGACCACAGCGATAGCTCGCGCAACCGCACAGCCGTTGTTGTAGCTGACTGCTTGCCTAAAATGTCTAAAGGCAATAGATGCAGCATGACATTAAGGGAATTTGTTCCTGTCTTGCTGAATGCACCTGAGATACACAAACACGCCAAACGCTGAACTCTGAACTCTGTCTAAACTTGTTGGCTGGTGAAGTGCCGACCACCAGACTAGAACACCATATAGCATTATAGGTCTAACCACTGCCGTGTATAGCCAATGCACAATTTTTGGTTTTAGTCCCCACATTTTTCCTATTGCCTTTTTGCACGAGTACAAAGCTACCGTTGCTTTTCTCGCCCTTTCTTCAATATTAAGCTTAAAGTTCAGCTTCCTGTCCAAAATAACGCCAAGGTATTTTGCACACTCACCAAAGGGAATTTCAATACCCCCTAAGGAAATGGGCCTAACAGTGGGAGTTTTGCGATCTTTGCAGTACATGACTAGTTCTGTCTTTGTCTTTCGCCCATTTCTCAGTCATCCGGAGGACCCTCTGAATAATATCTCTGATTGTAGATGGAAATTTCCCCTGACTGCTAGAGCCACATCATCTGAGTATGCCATCACTTTTATCCCATCTTTTTCTAGGGTAACCAGAAGGTTATTTATAGCAACATTCCAAAGAAGAGGTGATAGAACTCCTCCTTGGGGAGTGCCTCTGTTCACATACCTTTGTATGTTTGCTTGTCCTAGTGTGGCTGAAATACGTTTCTTCATTAGAAGTTCGTCTAATAGCCTAAGTATACATGGATCAACATTCAGAGTTGTCAGTCCATTTAATATCGAGCTCTGATGGACATTATTGAACGCCCCTTATGCAAGAGTATAGGCCAGGTCTTATGCAAGAGTATAGGCCAGGAGCGCCATTTGAAAGAATAGCAATGGACGTTGCGGGGCCTTTCCCAGTAAATGATTCTGGAAACCGATATGTCCTTGTGGTCGTGGATTACTTCAGCAAATGGCCAGAAGTTTATGTCATTCCAAACCAAGAGGCGAAGACGATTGTAGACGTAGTCGACAAGAACTGGATATGTCGCTACGGTGTGCCGTCCGAGATACACTCAGACCAAGAAAGAAAGTTTGAAACGGCCATATTCCAAGAGATGTGTGACTCCCTAGGTATCAAGAAAACAAGGACTACGCCATTGCATCCACAGTCTGATGGCATAGTAGAAAGGTTTAATCGCACTCTGGAAGAACATCTTCGAAAGGTGGTGGATAACGGCCAACGAGACTGGGACGAGCATATACCAAAGTTTTTGCGTCACGAACACCGGCCAAGGTCCTATTCGGAACGGAATTGAAGTTGCCCGGAGATTTGATATTCGGCGATACACCCAATGAGCTCGCCATGGAAGAAACCAGTAACGACATACCAAACACATTTGGTAAAATTCACGAATCAGTGCGAAACAAAATAAAAATGGTCAGCAACAGGATGAAGGCGAGATATGATCGTGCAGCGAACACTGAGGGCTTTAGAGAAGGACAACCCGCTATTCAACCCGCAACCCTAAACTACAAACACAGTGGGAAGTCCCATATAAGTCATCAAGAAGATCAATGATGTTGTATACCGCATTCAAATGGACGACAGCCCAAGGTTAAAGATGAAAGTCGTTCACCTGGAACGTTTGGCTCCATACGGAACGGGTTCTGTGCCTGTTCGGGACGAACAGGCTTAAGCGGAAGGCAGTGTTACGAATTTGATATTTCTAGATTTAAGTTTATTCAAATTAGTTTCCGTTAATTTAAAATTTCAAATTGTAACGGTCAAATTACGTCATCACATTCAAAATCATTTCTTTATTTTCTAGTATTTTCCTAAAAATCTTTTGTGTTCTTAGTTTCAAAGTAATTGTAGTAACCTCTTTTGTTTTGTTATTGTTGTAATAATATGAGCACAACCCTCTGTCAGCTAAATTACGAGATAGGCAGAAACGACAAAGTGATTGTTCTAGATAATTGGGGGCAAGACTATGAACAGAAACGACAAAATGATTACATAATTGTAGGCAAGACTATGAACATAATCAGCTATTCATGTGCGACATCTGACGGACACTAGATGGTTGTAGGCAATGAAGATAACCAGTTGAATATGGCTGTTAGATAAATTGTATCTAGATAGTTCTAGATGGTTGTAGGTTAGGTTAGGTTAGGTTATGTGGCAGCCCGATGTATCAGGCTCACTTAGACTATTCAGTCCATTGTGATACCACAGTGGTGAACTTCTCTCTTATCACTGAGTGCTGCCCGATTCCATGTTAAGCTCAATGACAAGGGACCTCCTTTTTATAGCCGAGTCCGAACGACGTTCCACATTCCAGTGAAACCACTTAGAGAAGCTTTGAAACCCTCAGAAATGTCACCAGCATTACTGAGGTGGGATAATCCACCGCTGAAAAACTTTTTGGTGTTCGGTCGTAGCAGGAATCGAACCCACAACCTTGTGTATGCAAGGCGGGCATGCTAACCATTGCACCACGGTGGCAATGGTAAGCCAGACTATCCAGAATTTTCGAAATCGTCAAATCACGGTATATAAGCCCCTGGCGGAGGGAGCTGTAAAGTCAGTCGTAAGCCAAAAGTGATCGTAGAGCAAATAAGTGAAACCTATCAGTTATGCAAATAAATTGTAGATTGTCGTTATTTGAAAAGAACTGTGTTTTTTTAACGGGTTATTAAACACGCCACAATATAAAAACGTAACAATATTATTTTTGTATGGGAATCGCAATTTATGTCAACTCACTAAATCGTGAACAAAATCAAAAGTTGTGCACCGATTGTAATATTCCAATATATGTAGCGGAAGTGCCTTAATTTTGAACACAACGGTATAACTCGAAAAGTCGAGCTGATAGAAAAAACCAAGTGCAGATTTGGATTCAGCGTCCCAAATAACCTTAAAAACAATATTCAGTTCCTAATCAACAGAACCATTATTCCCATGTGTTATATTATATCAAAACGATTCTGCCAATTCTAGAAAATTTATTAACTCAAAATGAATACATAAAAAATGAATATTTCGTAGCCTACTAGAATGAAACTGAAATAGCCTACTATTTATAATCAAACGTGCTAAGTGCATAATAGGCAAGTAGATCCATAGTGTACCGAAACATCCTCCTTCGTTAATAATGAACATAGTCCTTGAGCTAATTTGGAAATTTTCACACTCTGGCTGACCTTCTAGGACAATCTTGAATTACCGGTGTTCCTTGCAAATTGTTATTTCCTATTGTAAAGTCTACGCTGTTATCCAATGTACAAGGACTTGCTTGAAAATATTTAATATTATTGGAGTGAATTGAAGAAGGTTAATCGTCTAGTGCAGAGCTTCCCAACCCAATTTGATTCGCGCCCCCCTAAAAAATGTATCAATTTCGTTGCGCCCCACAACCTAAAACAAATTTTGTTTACCCAAACAAACAGAAATAAACATTAACAAAAGCTGAAAATATGATTAACAATAACTAATTAAATAATTAAAAATAAAAATGTTTATGTATATTAATATAAAAGAGTTTATCAACACAGGTGAGTACTATGTTCGTGTTTTTCACCAAAACACTAAATTAAAAGTGCAAAAATATATATGAAGATGATAACATTTTTATCAAGTCTCTTCAAATTATGGATGGAAAATATCCAATGTATTGATTGCGAACCAATTAATATTTCGAAATTAATTGATTGAAAAAAGTAACCGTGAAAATAAGCTGGTTTTCAGCTTGAAAACTGAACATCGTACTCAGCTTTAGTGGAAAATTTGGCAATTGTTTCAACATGACGGCAGTTTGAACATGAAGGCAAGGCAGATATTTTGATTTTATGTCTAAAAGTGATGAAAATGGATTCAAAATTTTTAAAATGTGTGAATACAAAAGTCGGTACTGGTTCTGATATTTTAGCAAGAAATTTAGCCGTTGTAAATAAAGTGAACGACTAATAATGGAAAACCTACAACAAATTATAGAATTTCATGCAACTTCTATTATTTTCTTACTGTGGTTATAAATGAACATTTCGCATTTTTGTAGTTTTTATTATTGATGTTTTGTTGAACTTAACAATTAGTGTTGTTTTAATACCGAAAAAAGTGAACTGTTTTATAGGAAGAATGAACTACCACGCACGAAAATTGAACTAAATTTTAAAGAAGAAAATCATTGGCGCTAAATCATGACCATTTTAACCATATACGAGTAGTAGTTCATTCTTACTATTTTTGGGAATAGTACGAAAATGTTAATTTGTTTTAGTTCATATTGAACTTATGTCTACGGTTATTGAACTTTATACTCAAGTTTAATTCATGAAAATTTGAGACATACTAAAAAAAAGTAAGATTTCATTTAGCTGTAGAAAATTTGGATAAAAATAATAAAATTTAACTACATGTAAATAGATTTTTTCCAATAAAAATAAGTTAAATTTAGCGTTAGTTTAACTACGGAATTTTTTTCTGTGAACAAATTTAATGATACAAAACCTGCTCAACCAAAAATGACGCTGCGCCCCCCCCCCCCTAGAATCTCGTGGTGACCCCCTAGGGGGGGCGCCCCACCATTTGGGAAGCTCTGGTCTAAATTAGGTTAGGTTAGGTTAAAGTGGCAACCAGATTAAGATTCAGGCTCACTTAGACTATTCAGTCCATTGTGATACCACATTAACTAAAAGTACCTATTACATATGGGCACTTCTAGTTTTAACCGCTGAACCTTCTTGATTATTTTTCTTTGTTGAACCAATTAGATTGTTCCAAAAACATTAGCAGACTGCTTAAGTTAACGTTTTCCAGATCCGCCAGTAATCTGAAGCTATATGCTCCTAACAGTTGCGTGCGGTTTACACAAAATACAGGACACTCACACAAGAGGTGTTTAATTGATTCCTTTTCCTCCGCATCATGACAGCTCATACAATAGTCATTATACTTCGCGCCAATAGTTTTTGCAAAATCACCTATCAGGCAGTGACCCGTTATAGCAGATATCAGGAGTGATATCTGACGTCCCGAGAACACTAGCATATCTAGTGTGCGGTTTAAGTTTAAATGGGGCCTCACGCAGTATGAGCTTGCAGGTAGCCAGGGGCATACCAACAGATTCTAGTTCCCCTGGAATATGTAAGGAAGTTCCTAGCCTTGCCAACTCATCCGCTTCGCAGTTCCCCGTTATGTTCCTATGGCCAGGCACCCATATTAGGTGACTATTGTACTGCCAACTCATCCGCTTCGCAGTTCCCCGTTATGTTCCTATGGCCAGGCACCCATATTAGGTGACTATTGTACTGCTCAGCCATCTCATTGAGAGATTTGCGACAGTCGATGGCAGTTTTCGAGTTGAGGAACATAGAGTCCAGGGATTTTATTGCAGGTTGACTGTCTGAGTATATATTAATGCCCACATTTTTTGAAACATTACTTCTCAGCCAATTCGCCAGCTCTTTTATTGCTAATATTTCAGCCTGAAAAACACTACAGTGATTAGGTAATCTTTTCGCTATTCGAAGTTCCAGATCATTAGAATATACTCCGAAACCCAATTGTCCATCCAATTTGGAGCCATCAGTGTAGAAATCTATATATTCTTTATTCCCCGGGATCTGGGTGCACCACGCCTCACTGTCTCAAACTTTTTGTCGAAAAGTGGACTCGCCAAAGTGTAATCCACTACGTTAGGCACATCTGGCATTATTTTGAGGGCCGAACTGTGACCGTAACTTTTTTCCGACCACAGCGATAGCTCGCGCAACCGCACAGCCGTTGTTGTAGCTGACTGCTTGGCTAAAATGTCTAAAGGCAATAGATGCAGCATGACATTAAGGGAATTTGTTCCTGTCTTGCTGAATGCACCTGAGATACACAAACACGCCAAACGCTGAACTCTGAACTCTGTCTAAACTTGTTGGCTGGTGAAGTGCCGACCACCAGACTACAACACCATATAGCATTATAGGTCTAACCACTGCCGTGTATAGCCAATGCACAATTTTTGGTTTTAGTCCCCACATTTTTCCTATTGCCTTTTTGCACGAGTACAAAGCTACCGTTGCTTTTCTCGCCCTTTCTTCAATATTAAGCTTAAAGTTCAGCTTCCTGTCCAAAATAACGCCAAGGTATTTTGCACACTCACCAAAGGGAATTTCAATACCCCCTAAGGAAATGGGCCTAACAGTGGGAGTTTTGCGATCTTTGCAGTACATGACTAGTTCTGTCTTTGTCTTTCGCCCATTTCTCAGTCATCCGGAGGACCCTCTGAATAATATCTCTGATTGTGGATGGAAATTTCCCCTGACTGCTAGAGCCACATCATCTGAGTATGCCATCACTTTTATCCCATCTTTTTCTAGGGTAACCAGAAGGTTATTTATAGCAACATTCCAAAGAAGAGGTGATAGAACTCCTCCTTGGGGAGTGCCTCTGTTCACATACCTTTGTATGTTTGCTTGTCCTAGTGTGGCTGAAATACGTTTCTTCATTAGAAGTTCGTCTAATAGCCTAAGTATACATGGATCAACATTCAGAGTTGTCAGTCCATTTAATATCGAGCTCTGATGGACATTATTGAACGCCCCTTCGATGTCTAGAAACGCCACGATTGTGTATTCTTTGACAGATAGTGAGCTTTCAATAAAACTGACTAGTTCATGTAATGCGGTCTCAGTAGACTTGCCCTTCGAGTATGCATGCTGTCGTTTCGAGAACAAACTTGAATCGATGCTAGTTCTAAGATAAATATCTATCATCCTCTCCAGAGTCGTAAGTAGGAATTAGGATAAGCTGATTGGTCGGAAATCCTCCGCCCTAGAGTGAGAGGCTTTTCCCGCTTTAGGTATGAAAACGACTTTTGTTTCTCTCCACTTTCCTGGGATATATGATAAGTTGATCCTTTATATATCGCCGACAACCAGGGGATAATTTTGTCAGTCACTGCTTGTAACTCCGCCGGAGTAATTCCATCAGGTCCGGGGGATTTGAATGGTCCAAAGCTATTTAACGCCCATCTTATTCTAGATTCCGATACAATTTCCTCGATAGGAAACGACAGCTGAGCCACTGTGGCACCGCCAGAACCTGGTTCTACCGTCTGATTTCTAGACGTTGTCCAATTGCCCTCCGATGTTTTGATGAGACCTGGAGCGCAGTTGGTGGATGCTAAAACCTTCCGCAGTTTGGAAGCCTCGGACGCATTCTCAATACTGTTGCAGTAATCATTCCAAGAGTTATGCTGAGCATTTCTCAGTTCCCGCTTGTATCCCCTCAGATTCTTCTTGTAAGCGTCCCAATCCTCAGGGGCTCTAGTGGACTTTGCCTTGTTAAAGAGCTTCCTGCAGGATTTCCTCATATTACTTAATTCCGTAGACCAACATGGTGATCGATTTTTCCCCCTTGGCTTCCCTCTAGGGTATGCAGCTTTCAGTGAAATGTTGAAGGCCTTAGTAATCCGCTCCACTGCGTGTTCGATATCTTACACATTTCTCATATTTGTCTCTGTTATTTCCAGTATCATCATATTGAACGATTCCCTATACCTATTCCAGTCAGCTTTCCTAACATTTGGCGGAAATATGGTCTTGGTGGTATGAACATCAACTTTGAAACTGATGTAGCGATGATCTGAGAAGCTGTGTTCACTTAAAACCTGCCACTCAGATATCATTTCATTCATTTCTTGCGAGGCCAAGGTGATGTCCAAAACCTCTTGCCTGTTTTTAGTGACAAAGGTTGGGGCAACTCCCTTGTTGCAGACTACCAGATTAGTACGCATTAGCGACTCTCCTCTTGCATTAGTATCACTACTTCCCCATATACTATGATGCGCATTCGCATCGCATCCCATAATTAGTTTCGTCTTTGTTTTCAGTGACTCCTCAACTAAGGTCTTAACGGCACATGGAGGCATCTCCCTGTCATGTCCCATGTAGACCGAAGATACCCAATATTTGCATTTGGCTATTTCTAAATTGGCAACGACAGTGTCTGTATTGCACATTGAAGGAAGCAGAAACAAGCTAAGCTCGTTTTTAGCAATTATACAGGCTCGATTTACATCATTACCAGTATACTGCAATAGTTTGAACCCTGGAGTACTTAATTCACTTATTTTGTTTCTATAAACGTATGGTTCTTGAATAAGAACTATGTCCATGTCCCCTTTCATCGCGAGAACTTTTATGGCAGCGCATGCAGCCTTACAATGATGAAGATTTATCTGGAGGATCCGTAGGACCATCGAGATTTTCAACAACCGTCACATCAGCCGCTTCAATCGAGTCATCAGGAATGTCCTCTTCAGGGATCTCGGTGACTCTCGCAATAACCATAGGTTCAACTTTGGTGAGTTCTGAGGCAGTAGAAACTTCCTCACGCATACGGTATCTATCCATGTCTTCAACTTTGGTATCTCCCTCGACTTCGCAAGAGGATCCGCTTACTCCTTTAGCTGATCGTTTTTATACACCTTCATTTGGATATAATGAAAGCCATAACATACACGGCCCTGAGACTTTGCTAGATGTTGCAAAGACTGAGTGTTCAATATAAACACTGCATGCCGTCTTGGTCCATCCACTTCATCCAAACGGCCAACCTTCTAATCAGCTGTTGGAAGATCTGGGTTACACTGTTTCAGTCTATTTAAAATAAAATTCAGGGTCAGAAGGTTTTGCAGGTATCCACGCATGTGCTCTAGGTCTAGCCGGTATGTCTTTCTTCTCGACTAACTCTAGAGCAGCTCCTTCCCAAACTTCACCAATTAGTATCAGAGCAGCTTTAAAACATCTATAGACCTCTGGTCCGCAAATGCGACTAGCTTAAATCGTCCTTGATACCAACCAGCCTCTTGGTGTCGAGGATCTGGGGCGGGAAACTTTTCCAGCACCTGTGAGTAGACGACAGACAGAGCATTCTCAATTTCCCCCCATTTTTGCTTTGGAACCATACCGTCTAATGCTCCTTTATTAATGATAGCCATCACAAGGCTGTCTTTAGTAACTGAGGCAAACGATCTTTGATCCCTTTTGGAGGATGGCAGCTCATCCGGCGATCGTTCCCTTTTTCCAGTCTCAAGAATTCCTTGAGCCCATTTTAAGGAATCGCTTTGTTTAGCCGACAGCGTGCTTGGGTCGACTGATCCTAACTTCTTTAGGATAAACAAAGCATTTCCTTGAATCTCTTTCGTGAGGGATTGCCTCCTTTTGATGTCGTTACCTCAGAAAAAGTTAGACTTGTCAGAGTGTCGCCACCTGTCGAGCCGTCTACAGGTGGACTAATTGGGCCTAATTCTTGGTCATTGCCCAGATTTATAAGTCGATACCCGTCCACTGGGCCCTGAAGTTAGCAACCCAGTGGATGACTTGGAATTTCGCTGCATGGTGGCTTAATATCCCACCACACTTGAAATTCTTAGTAGGTACCTATTACGATGAGTTTATCCGCTATTGAAAAACACGTCCGTTCCGTTCGACGGTTGAATAGACTATAATAAACTCTGGGCTAGTGTAACCACATTATCGTTCGAATTTAATGTCTCATTATATATTGAAATTGCGGTTGTATCCGCGATGGAGCCCAAATTAGTATTGGATCGATTAATATTGGGATGCATATTATAGTTTATTGAAACATTTTGCAGTTGGGAGTCAAATACTAAATCATTATTATGAAATGACAAGTTTTCTTCTGAATATCGTTCTTGAAATTGATTTATATGGGACTTGATTATTTTAGATATTTCATTATCTAAAACTTCAACTTTATAATTGACGTAACTAGGTTTCTAAAACGATTTATTATGCTTAAAAACTGTAACAAAAACTTTTTGCTTGACTTGGAACTCTCGGTACAAGTAGATCCATAGTGTATCGCAACATTTTGTTTGGACCAACGCTAAAAAAATATATGCTTGAAGCAGAATGTTTGGGAGTATATATTACAGACGCGATTTGTTTTTTTTTTGAGGGTGTAGTTCGAATTATTTTAATATTATTCTAATGAGTACTTTACAGTAAGAAAAATGAACTACATTCGTTGCAAAATGTATTAAGAACAAAGCAATTTTCTATACTAACAACAAAAAATTTTTTAAAATTGGTAGAAATTTCCTATGCAGTAATAAAACATGAACTCGCTTGAGATAAAAATGGTATTATAAAGCTAATCCAGTTAAGTTAATAAAAACCACAGAAAATTTCTTTAAAATTTGTAGAAATTTTGAGCACCATAGAAAAACATTAAAAACATTTTTACTATCATTTAAGAAAAATAGCCATTAATTTGTATAAAATTGAACTGAATGGTATGAAAAATTTGTATAATATGTTTAAATAAAAATAAAAATTTCATTACCGGTACGAAAAACTGATCAAATCTTTGTAATTTAAAACTATATCAGAGTACATCACTTTAAGTAAAATTTTTCACTAATTTTAAGTAGTCGTATGAACTGAAAAAGAGTTAAAAATAATAATTATTACGAGATTTTCATAAAATTCTTGGAATTTCAACTAGAATATATTATGTTTGGAACATGAATATTTCATAAAAATAATATGTGTGAATGTAAACACATATAAATTTACAAATTTCGAGTAAACATATACATGTTGTGATATTTTATTCAGAGAGAAAGAGAGATTATAGAAATAGAGATGGAAATCGGGAGGGTTGACGAAAGATATCAACATAACACAGCGAGACAATCAAAAGAGAGCAATTTCTGTGAAACTGCTTGTATATTGTTTCGGAAAACTGTATTATGAGTTCATTTGTTTTGGCTATGTGCTTGGCATATTAATAAGTGCTTAAGTCAAAATATTATTTAATTTAAATATTGAAATGAGTATTCGGAGTAAAGAGAATAGACATTCGAAACTAAGAGAATAGACATGTTAAAAACCAGTATGTGTTTTTGCCTTGATAGTAGCATTTTATGAATGTGTGGACATGTGTTTTGTTCATCATATTGACATTATGGACACAATTTTATTTCTTAGTTCGTCAAATAAATCGGAACGTACGACGAGAAAGTCAAAATATTCAGACAAAGTAAATTAAACTAAAAAAACAGTGGAAAATATATAAAAATTACAAAATGATCATCAAAAAATAACGAAAGGGCTTTATCTTTTTATAGTTGGGACAGTAAAATGAAAAAAGGGGGAAACAGTGAAAAATTAAACAGTAAAATGTATAAAAACAAAGTTTATTAATATGTAGTCCAAGAGGAGTTGACGGAAACTATCAAAAATAAAATCGGGCATTAAGTTCGACTTTTGTCGCTAAAATTATTTTTCATTTTAGCGGCAAAACTCGAATCTCTAAAAGCAGAATAACATTAAATTTTTTTGACAAGTTATATTATAACTTGGTGGGGAATGATCAAAAATAAAGTTTATTTTCTTTAAATTGAATTGTTAAAGAAAAGTAAACGTGAGAACATGGCAATTTTCGAGCGATAATGCCAACTTAATACCGGCCTTAAAGGTAACAATTAAATTAAGTACAAAATTATTCGTCAATAAAAATTCGTATTTATTAGTATTTCTAAATACGATAAATATTAAATGCATTTAAAATGGTGTTAAATATTGGTAAAAAATAGTTAACGCCTAAATAATGTTATGTGTATATTGTAAATTTTTTATGTTTATACTCGACTTCACGTTCTTCTTTTGTTAAACTTTTAGAATTTCTTCGAAAATTTAAAACTTTTATACAAACATTTTTTGCTACAAAATTGTTATTTTTGCAATAAAAATAATATTTTATCAAAAAGCTCAGTCCACTTCGTTTATATTTTTGGAATATCTGTAAAAATAAATGTGACAAAAAATTTGGGGTTCGGTCGGAGCAGGGATTGAACCCAGGACCCCTGGCATGCAAGGCGGACATGCTAACCACTGCTCCACGTGGCCAACAAATGTATCTTTCTGTTAAATAATGTTATGTTTGCATCGGCTCGCGGGCGCCGTAAACTATGCTATATAAATATAACTTTAAATAAATTCAGGACCGGAGAAGAGATCTCTGAATACTTTCAAACGGAGTCAGAAGTGAAACAAGGCTGTCTTATGTCACCTATTCTATTTTCATTATACATAAATGATTTGCATGAAATTCTAAAAGGTGGCTTATGGATAGAGAAACGCAATATACGCCTTTTATTATATGCAGATGACATTGTGGTTCTAGCAAATGAAATAGATGTCCTACAAGATATGATTAACAATTTGGAAACATATTGTAATTTATGGAATTTAGAAGTAAATCTAACTAAATCTGAGATCGTAATATTTCGTAATGGTGGACGAATTTCAAATCGAGAAAAATTGAGTTTCAGAGGAGAGGAAGTTAAATTGCTTCACAGTATAAATATTTGGGCGTAATATTGACACCAAAGATGAAGTTTGAAAAACATATCGAGACCAGAAATATTCAAGCACGGTACGCATTAAACACAACTTGGCAATCAGTTCTTGGAAAAAATACCATAAGTTTGCAAATGAAATGGAAACTTTATTTAGCAGTTTGTAGATCCATTCAATCATATGCGGCACAGGTATGGGGCTTTGGTTGCTTTGAAGCCGTCGATTGCCTGCAAAGATATTTTATAAAGAAAATTCTTCAGCTTCCAAGTAACACCCCAAATTATTTCATAATGCTTGAAACATTCGCAGAGGAAAGTCACATATATACATTATCCTTGCATCTGAGATATATAGACAAAATTCTGTTCAATTATCACGAAAACAGGTTGCCGAACTTTTTATCTAAAATTCTCATTCAAAGAGAACTCTTCTGGGTGAAAGAAATACAAAATTTGGCATGCAATTTGAACCTTAATTGGCCTGGTATTACAACGTCAAGAGAACAGAACGAAAAAGCCGCCTATTATATCACTGATACGAACAAAACAAGCTACATAACATGGATTATGAAAGCCCGCGCAGGAATGATTCAACTAAATGAGAACAGATTCAATGCAAGCGAGCCAGAGAAAATATGCTGTTTATGTAATCTTAATGAAAGAGAAACATTCCTGCATTTTTTGGCTAAATGTCCTGTTTTAGCCGAGTACAGATATAGCTTTTTTCAAAAGTATAACTTAAGCGAAGAGGATACCATTTTAATTTTAGATGGAACGGAGGAGAACGATTGGAGCGGATTAACCAAATACCTAAAAACTGCGCTTAATTATAGAAAATTTTTGGTACAACAATACAATTGTTAAATAATTATATAAAACAACAATTTTTAAAAAATTATATCAAAAACAAAATTCTACGTAAAATATTTTTTGTAGACAGACGTTCAACTGAACAATGTCAAAATTAAATTTTTATCTTTTTATTCAATAAGCAATAAGAAAAATTATTAATTGTGAAATCCAATATTTTTGAATAAAGAGGAATACTACTACTACTACTACTAAATATAACTTATAACGATATGTTAATTATCTATTGATGACAATAACTGCTACGTAGCCCAATGTATAGTGTGTTGGCTTACAAACTGTATGGTCCTCGGTTCGATTCTCCGTCCAGGCGAAAGGTAAAATTTAACAAATTTATAAAATTGAATAATTTCTTAAACATTGTTTGTATTAAAGACAAGTGAGTAAAGTAGAAAGTCGGGCGGGACCGACTATATCATACCCTAAACCACCCCTACTGAATTAGTAAACATAAGCATTTGTGGGGTAACATTGATATAGTTATGGGAGATAAACCGCAGTTGCATATTTAAGAAAATTAAGGGGTACATGTTTATGGGTGCTTTGTATCAATCTGACTATAGCTCATAGTCAGTGTTGCCTGGTAAAATGTTCAAGGACAAAAAAAGTTCCATACTTTCCCACACATTCCGAAACAATTTTCCCTACAATATTTTCGTTAAATTTAAACAAATTTTACAAAACAAAAATAGTCTAAGTACTTTATTATCTTAAAACATGAATATGCAACGTATATAACTTAGAATACAAATTTGTATTACCACCACGGTTGCCACAGTTGGTAGAATTCTACCCAAAATAGTATTTTTTTTGTTAAATCTCCACCAAAAAATAATGAACCCACCGTGAAAGAAAATGTAGGTTTATTTTAGAAAATTTTAACTAAAATAGTTTTCTAATTTCAACATGTTAATACTTTTTGTCAAACTGAAGAAAATTTTTTTAAAAATAATTAAATGTTTCTGTTGTTTAAGAAAATTTCATATGTTGACCTAACCTAACCTATGTTGAAAGAAAAAATTAGATTTAAAAATTGTTAAAATGTCTTCAGCGTTGTACGAAGTTCAAGACATGTACAATTTTATTAAAATTTACTCATTTGAGAGATTTATGAACTCAATTTAAGCAAACTTCTGTCATTTTAGGAAAATATGAACTATTTTATTTTTTAGTAAAATTGTGCACTATATTTGTATACAACTTTATTTTTATTTTTAATTCACGCCATTAAAGTTAGCAAAATATTATTCAAATAAGGAACATTTACTCATATTGTGCAAAATTTAACTAAAATCAACTAATCTTCATGAACTAAAATAAAGTTCAGTAGGCATTAACATAGAGCCCCTTTTTTCTGAGTGTCTATAAAAATAAAATTTTGGAAAAAGTTTCTATAAACAAATTTTCGTGAGAAATTTTTCTATAGAAATACAATTTTGACAATAAATTCTATAGAAATGAAATTTTGAGAAAAAATTCCATAGAAATAAAAAATTTGGGAAAATTTTTTAGAGAAATAATATTTTAACAAAAATGTCTATAGAAATACAATTTTGACAAAATTTTCTATGGAAATAAAATGTTGACAAAATTTTCCACAGGAATAAAGTTTTTGACTAAAATTTCTATTTAAGCTAAACTTGTAGTTTAGTCAATGTATGGTTTTAAGCTGGAATAAAAAAACAACAACAATGCTAAAATTTCTATAGAAATATTTGTTTGGAAGATTTGTGGTAATCTTCAAATTTTGTTAGATTTTTTTTCGCTCTAACTGTTGTTAACACACATTGTTAAAGGTCAAGCCTTTGCCGGGTTCTAATTTCCTCCTCTAGAGCCACCAAAATGTAAAAATTATTACAAATTGTGTTGAGTGAAAATGTCCCTACATTGTGGCCCTACGTCCCTACAAGACGCTAAATATTAGAAAAACCCTATATATACACGCTCACAAAAAATCGCTTCTGTAACATATACTCCCAAACATATTTTGCTTCAATCATATACATTTTTGGGTATTGTCCAAACATTTATATGTTTGATCTCTTCCAATATATAATATGTTTGAAAGCATATTGGTCTAAACAATATATATCTGGGTAGTCTAAGTTCCAAACATTTTGTATTTTTGCATCCAAATTCAATAATGTTGTCTTCCAAAAAACAATATGTTATTATGTGAACATATAATATAAAATTTTGTTTCTGCCCAAATCTTTCTCACTTCCACGAGATTTTTTAGTTCTTAGCACCTTTTTCTGTAATACAAACATTGTAGAAGAAATTATTCAATTGTATGATTTTTTTTATTTTAATTTTTCCTTTTGCCGGACGGGGATTCGAACAGCGGACCACACAGTTTGTAAGGATCAAAGAAGTAGCTGACCAATTGCCCAAGGAAAAATAAAATGTTAATTTTGTAATAACAAGCAACAATCACCAACTTAATTCAATATCGCTCCCTGTTAAATAGCGCTCCACGCTACTAAACACATATATGTTTATAGGCTATTTCTAAATTAATATATGTTTGCATCCAAGCATATTATATTTACAAACATTTTATGTCCCAAACATAATATGTTCTAACATATAACATATATGTCCCAAACATGTTATGCTAGTTTATGAACATTATATGCTTGCACTCAAAAATATTGTGTTTAAAAATTTGTGTTCCACACATATAATGTTTATAGCCAAACATATGAAAAACAGTCTTTTTCATCCGTGTAGGGAATTTCCCCTATTTCTAGCAACACTGGCTGTAGTTGATATTGCACCTACGGAGTTAGTATGCCACTAATATTGAGCCCATTATCAAAAAGAGAAAATCGTTCAATTAGTGTTGGTAATAAATCCAAATTTGTAAAAAATCGAGCAATATTCTTATGTAAGAGCTACAAGTACGTATAAATACGATCGGCTAGTACATCAAAATTTTATATTTGAGTAACATTGGTTAATAAATAAGAGTACTATGGCCAAATTTGGGAAAATTGAGCGATGCATATATATGGAAGCTATATCTAAATCTGAACCAATTTGCATAATATTTTGCGGGTTTGATTAATACCACAAAAGGTTACCTTTTTTGTGAGTAAGATCAGTTAAGAAATGAGGCCTGTATGGTCAAACATAAGGTTATTAGGGGCGAATTTTTCAAAATGGAGCGATACATATATGGGAGCTATATCTACATCTGAACCGATTTCGATGAAATTTTGCATCTATGGCCAAATTTGGGAAAATCGGGCTATACATATATATGGGAGCTATATCTAAATCTGAACCGATTTCGATGATTTTTTGCACATATAGTTAGTGCTAGAATAGAAGGAAGCCACCGTGGTGCAATGGTTAGCATGCCCGCCTTGCATACATAAGGTCGTGGTTTCGATTCCTGCTTCGACCGAACACCAAAAAAGTTTTCCAGCGGTGGATTATCCCACCTCAGCAATGCTGGTGACATTTCTGATGGTTTCAAAGCTTCTCTAATTTTGGTTTCACTGCAAGGTGGAACGCCGTTCGGACTCGGCTATAAAAAGGAGGTCCCTTGGCATTGAGCTTAACATGGAATCGGGCAGCACTCAGTGATAAGAGAGAAGTTCACCAATGTGGTATCACAATGGACTGAATAGTCTAATTGAGCCTGATACATCGGGCTGCCACCTAACCAAACCAAATCTAACCTAGTGCTATAGAAGATTACATTAAGCCAACTTTGAGTAAGATCGGTTGATAAATAAGGGTATTGTGGCCAAATTTGGGAAAATCGGGCGATACATACACTCTTAGAAAAATATGTTTTTCATATGTTCCGATATAAACAAAATGTGTTTCGGGCACAATTTTAAAACACAATATATTTAAGTGCAAACATGTAATGTTCCTAAACTAACACTAAATGTCTGGGACATCTATGTTAATATGTTAGAATATATTATGTTTGGGGCATGAATGTTTCATAAAAATCATATGTGTGAATGCAAGCATGTATAAATTTACAAATTTCGACTAAACATACATATGATGTGATATTTTATTCAAAGCGACAGAGAGAGTATAGAGAAAGAAATAGAGATGGAAACCGGGAGAGTTGACAAAAGATATCAACATAACACAGCGAAAGAATCAAAAGAGAACAATTTCTGTGAAACCGCTTGTATGTTGTTTCAGAAAACTGTTTTATGATAAGGCCAAAAATTTGATATGCTTAAGTTTAAATATTATTTAATTTGAATAAAGAGAATGGACATTCGGAACCAAGAGAATAGACATTTGAAAAAAAGCCTGTGTTTTCGCCTTGAGAGCAGCATTTTCTGTATGTGTGAACATGTGTTTTGTTTATCATTTTGGCATTATGGGCACAATTTTTTTCTTGGTTCGTTAAAAGAAATCAGGGGTCTTCATAAAAATAACGAAAGGGCACTATACTCTTTTTAGAGTTGGGACAGTAAAATTAAATAAGAAGGAAATAGTGAAAATTACACAGTAAAATGTATAAAAACAAAGTTTAGTTCCTCTTTATTAATAAGTAGTCCAAGAGGAGTTGACGGACACCTTCAAATATAAAAGCGGGCATTAAGTTCGAGTTTTGCAGCTAAAACAATTTAAAAATTTTATTTTCTTTAAAATGAATTATTAAAAAAAAAAATAAAAGGCATTTTAGACCGATGGTGTTAAATGCTAGTAAAAAACTGCTCACGCCTAAATAAATTTATATTTATATTATAAAATTATTTATGTATGTTTATACTCGACTCCACGTTCTTCTTTTGTTAGTTTTTGAATTCCTTCCAAATTTTAAAGTTTTGTACCAAATTTTTTTTTTTTGCAATAAAAAAATAATATTTTATCCAAAAATCAGTCAATTTCGTTTATATCAAGCACTGTTAATGACTATAACCCACATTTCGAAGTTTTATTATAAAAATTTAATATAGTATAAATATAAATGTGTAAATTAAAAAAAAAAACAAAAAAAAAGTGTTCGGTCGGAGCAGGGATTGAACCCACGACCCTTTGCATGCAAGGCAGACATGCTAACCACTGCTCCACGTGGCAAACAAATGTATGTTTCTGTTAAATAATGTTATGTTTGCATGGGCTCGTGGGCGCTGCAAACTATGCTATATAAATGTAACTTATAACGATAATTATCTGCTGGTGACCATAACAGCTACGTAGCCCAGTGGATAGTGTGTTGGCTTACAAACTGTATGGTACTCGGTTCGATTCTCCGTGCAGGCGAAAGGTAAAATTTAAAAAAATTATAAAAGTGAATAATTTCTTCAACATTATTTGTATTACAGAAAAAGGTGCCAAGAATTAAAATATTTCGTGGAAGTGCAAATAACGAGTATGTTAGGAAATGAGCACAATCGTCTTTGGAAAAATTCTTCCAAGCATATAATATTTTTGGCTCAAAATGTTTCCAAACATATAATATGTTCACATAAAACAAACATATTAATGTTTCGGCAGTATCCAATAATATATGTGCTTCCTGCAAAATATGTTTGGAACATATGTTAAAGAGGCGATTTTTTTTGAGGGTGTATATATGAGAGCTATATCTAAATCTGAACCGATTTGGATGAAATTTTGCAGACTTGAAGGGCGATGAACAAGATTACCTTTTGCCATACATATATATGGGAGCTATATCTAAATTTGATCCGATTTCTTCCAAATTCAATAGCGTTCGTCCTTGTGCCCCTATTTTTGGGTTCAAAATGCTTCCAAACATATAATATGTTTACATAAAACAAACATAATAATGTTTCGGAAATATCCAATAATATATGTGCTTCCTGCAAAATATGTTTGGGACATATGTTAGAGAAACGATTTTTTTGAAGGTGTAGAAGTGCGATTAACACATTGAAGTTCAAAACTTGTCATATAGTAAGAGCTACTTTTTTGTGTATGATACGTCCCACAGACGAATGTTTATCTTAAAGGTCGGTATGCACGTTTTGCAAAAACAAAAAAAACGCTTTGTTTATAGACTGTAGAAAAACATAATTGACACAAATATTAAACCAGCTAATCGCTTTTAAACATATGTAAATATTTGTTCCAAATATTCCTCAAATAAATTGTTGATTATTTACAGAGCATTATGTTTCTCTACACTCTATGCACAAGTGGTTGTTTGTTGTAGACTTAAATAAATTTTTGCTACCGAAAATTTAGCAAGAGGTTCATATCGGCCTTAAATCTAACTAACTTGGAGAGCCCACAGCATCAATTCAAGTCTCCCTTAAAATAAATCAGTATGTTTACTTCACGTGTGACACAGCATCAGAATAAAGT
Organism: Haematobia irritans; assembly: GCF_050003625.1. Taxonomy (NCBI): domain Eukaryota; kingdom Metazoa; phylum Arthropoda; class Insecta; order Diptera; family Muscidae; genus Haematobia; species Haematobia irritans. Next base: position 70,847,464 of record NC_134401.1, on the reverse strand, counting down.
ACATTGTCTAGAAAGTTATGGAAGTAATAGAATAGAAAAGTATGCCAGGTTTAAATTGATAATATGTGATAATAATTGTTATTTCTGATCCTGATTGAACTTCACACAACGTGAAATAATCTTGTGTCATACCAATCGTTTTGAGCCTATATTTGTTCAATATATTTGTGGTAATAATGTCCACCACAGAGGAACACTTCATCTGTACGTTTTCCGGAATGTTTTTAATCTTTGAAAATACTACCAAACAAAATGTATTTTAATATTATAAACCAATAACAAGCTTAAACAATTTTAAATAAATGTTATTTAAACTTACCTCTCTTGCCATTACGACATGTTTCAACAGAAGTAGACAGCCATTCGATACGATTCGATCGGCCAAGTGTCTTCATGAAAATAGAAACACAACATTGGCATTTATTGATGTTAGATGTAATGATATTTGTGTGCCATATATTACCACTGCCGAACAACACAATTTACTGATGGGAAGACTTTGTATTAAATTTCCTACGGACGCTTTTTCCTTCAGTTAGTTTATTCGAACAGAGTTTAGTAGACTTTATTACATGCCTGCCTTAACGGCTAGTCACTGCTTCATGCGAGTAAAAAATATTTATTTAGTGTGGACATATATCTTACTAGTTCATTTTGTTATAAACATTCGCAAATACTGGGTTTCGTTCCACTCGTTCGTTTATATTTCATTCATGTGAATATTGCTATTCTTTCATATCTGATACATTTTAGCATTTTTTTCTCTTTTTTCAATTTTTGTGACTTATCGATGGTGGGCACACCAGGCAGAGGATTCTGTATGAAATGGCGAGTGTACGTTTGTATTGCTCGTAATAGAGTAGGTACACAGACCACTGGTGTGCATGCCTTAAGCAAATATTCGAGGACATCTAAAAATTAGCCGATAGTATTAGTACGTTTTCTCAATTTCGGTTATTTAAAGCTTTACACTTTTTCAATAACTAATGCCATTGTACAGCAACACTTCTCCTCCAATAATTATGTGCCAAAAACGGTTATATATCAACGAATTTAAACCAACTTTCTGCGTACACATATATGTGTACATACATACTTATGTATGTGTGTGTATCATTCCATTATACAACCTTTGGTAATGCGAATTTTCCAAACTGCAAATCCATTGGGCTACATAACAACTTTATTTCTAAAATGTCACTAGTCTCCAATATTATTAAGTTTTATTTTTGTGCTATCTACATTTCTTTTTCATTCATACATATTTTAATAGCGCACAACAATATGTTATATATCTTATTGGGTAGATTTTTTGGATTATAGAACTTGGGAACCGATAATGAGCACTTTAGCTATAAAATCTTAAATCTTTTTGTTTTTCATTTACGAGGAAACATCATTCTTATCCATAAAACTTCTATTAACGATTTTTGTTTTAGCGAAGAGAAAAAGACACCCTTTTAATACTTCCCTTATTCCTTGCCGCTTAAAACCGTGACACTTCCTTCTGGTATTTATGAACGAACCGCCACATCCCTGCGAGTGGTGGTTGATTTTTTACATGAATGTACACGAAGTTATGGAGAAATAGGGGGAAATTTTTAAACAATGAGTGTCGATAACACGATGTTTACTCTGAGAAATAAACAAAGAGTTCTTGTCAATGTGACAGAGGTTTCACAGGGATTTTTTGATTTAGTGATAAATGTCACTATTTATACATAGAATACAACAATTTAATCGGAATTTACGTACATCCAGAAAAAAGATTGGTCGCAATTCGATTACTGTAATTTAAAAATAGTAATTACATCGTCTTGTTTGTTGTTTCTACTACATATTTATTATACTAATTGAGAAACTGTCCCTTTCATTATTAAACTTCGGTATTACCTTGAAGCCATCATAATTAAATTATCGGTCTATGCAATTGTACTATTCCGTACAATTTTATAATGTTTATAAAGGATGTTGCAGCAACTGCTTTCGATTGCTGGAATATCACAGAGAAAGTATATGCAGTTTGGAGAGCACGGCAATACGTTTCATTCACGCAGAAAAAAGTGCGCTCGAATCTAAAGGAAAAAATGTTCATCAATTTAGTTTAGCCATTTTATTTCCATTAAGTGCAATTTTAGTGTGAAATAATACAATTTACTTTTTTAAGTAAAAAAAAATCCTAAACTGCAAGCAGTTAGGAATAGTTCATTAACTAGAATAAGGCATGGAATTTTACTAATACTGTTTTCTTCGCTGGGTATAAGAATTTACTACTGAACAAGAAAATTTTATTCACTGATAATAAAGCGTTCGTTAAAATAAACAAAAACCGAACTAAAACCACGTTTCCTCAAATTTAGTAAAATTTCTTATAAAATGATAATTCCCTTATTATAGAAAGCTTATCGTACATACAAATAACACTTGGCATAGACAAATATTTTAGTTCATTCGTACTAAGAAGTATTCAATCATTTCAAAACTTAAGGAAGCTCACTTGTAAGAATATAGGACATTTTCTTATATTTCTTTTATCTCCATTTATCTTTATATTAATCGATACCTGTCGTCGATGTAATCGATATGTTTGCCGGTTGGTTTGTTGTTTTAGTTGCAATCGTGTTGTTATGGTATACGGAGAGATTGTTAAAAAAATAATATAGTAAAATAATATAATACATAACCAATTAAAATATATAAATTATTTTATATTATTATATAATATTATATAATATTTTAAATCATTGTTAGGTTAGGTTAGGTTAAAGTGGCAGCCCGATTAAGATTCAGGCTCACTTAGACTATTCAGTCCATTGTGATACCACATTAACTAAAAGTACCTATTACATATGGGCACTTCTAGTTTTGACCGTTGAACCTTCTCGATTATTTTCTTCTGTTGAACCAACCAGATTGTTCCAAAAACATTAGCAGACTGCTTAAGTTAACGTTTTCCAGGTCCGCCAGTAATCTGAAGCTATATGCCCCTAAAATTTGCTTACGCCTTACACAAAATGCAGGACACTCACACAAGAGGTTTTTTATTGATTCCTTTTCCTCTGCATCATGACAGCTCATACAATAGTCATTACACTTCGCACCAATAGTTTTTGCAAAATCGCCTATCAGGCAGCGACCCGTTATAGCATATATCAGGAGTGATATCTGGCGTCTCGAGAACACTAGCATATCTAGTGTGCGGTTTAAGTTTAAATGGGGCCATATTTGCTTGGTGTCGTTACAACCCTTACAATTCTCCCATCGAACATTTACCATCATGACAGCCTTCTCACGCAGTAAGAGCTTGCAGGTAGCCAGAGGCACACCAACAGATTCTAGTTCCCCTGGAATATGTAAGGTAGTTCCTAGCCTTGCTAGCTCATCTGCTTCGCAGTTCCCCGGTATGTTCCTGTGGTCAGGTAACCATATTAGGTGAATATTGTGCTGCTCAGCCATCTCATTGAGAGATTTGCGTTAGTCGTTGGACGTTTTCGAGTTGAGGAACACAGAGTCCAAGGATTTTATTGCAGGTTGACTGTCTGAGTATATATTAATGCCAATATTGCTTGGAGCATTACTTCTCAGCCAATTCACCACTTCTCTTATTGCTAATATTTCAGCCTGAAAAACACTACAGTCATCAGGTAATCATTTCGCTATTCGAAGTTCCGGATCTTTAGAATATACTCCGAAACCCACTTGACCATCCAATTTGGAGCCATCAGTGTAGAAATCTATATATCTTTTATTCCCCGGGGTCCGTGTACACCACGCCTCACTGTTGGGAATTAGAGTCTCAAACTTTTTGTCGAAATGTGGACTCGCCAAAGTGTAATCCGCTACGTTAGGCACATCTGGCATTATTTTGAGGACCGAACTGTGACCGTAACTTTTTTCCGACCACAGCGATAGCTCGCGCAACCGCACAGCCGTTGTTGCAGCTGACTGTTTGGCCAAAATGTCTAAAGGCAATATATGCAGTATGACATTAAGGGAGTTTGTTCCTGTCTTGCTGAATGCACCTGAGATACACAAGCACGCCATACGATGAACTTTGTCTAAACTTGTCGGCTGGTGAAGTGCCGGCCACAAGACTACAACACCATATAGCATTATAGGACTAACCACTGCCGTCTATAGCCAATGTATTTTTTTGGTTTTAGTCCCCACTTTTTCCCTATTGCCTTTTTGCACGAGTATAAAGCTACCGTTGCTTTCCTCGCCCTTTCTTCAATATTAAGCTTAAAGTTCAGCTTCCTGTCCAAAATAACGCCAAGGTATTTTGAACACTCCATAAAGGGAATTTCAATACCCCCTAAGGAAATGGGCCTAACCGTGGGAGTTTTGCGATCTTTGCAGTACATGACTAGTTCTGTCTTTGCAGGATTCACCCCAAGACCATTATCTTCCGCCCATTTCTCAGTCATCCGGAGGGCTCTCTGTATAATATCTCTAACTGTTGATGGGAATTTTCCCCTGACTGCTAGCGCCACATCATCTGCGTATGCCACCACTTGTATCCTTTCTTTTTCTAGGGAAACCAGAAGGTCGTTTATAGCAACATTCCAAAGAAGATGTGATAGAACTCCTCCTTTAGGAGTGCCTCTGTTCACATACCTTTGTATGTTTGCTTGTCCTAGTGTGGCTGAGATGCGTCTCTTCCTTAAAAGTTCGTCTAGCAGCCTAAGTATACCTGGATCAACATTCAGAGTTGTCAGTCCATTTAATATCGAGCTCGGATGGACGTTATTGAACGCCCCTTCGATGTCTAGAAATGCCACGATTGTGTATTCTTTGACAGATAGTGAGCTTTCAATAAAGCTGACTAGTTCATGTAATGCGGTCTCAGTAGACCTGCCCTTCGAGTATGCATGTTGTCGTTTCGAGAGCAAACTTGAATCGACGCTAGTTCTAAGATAAATATCTATCATCCTCTCCAGAGTCTTATGGATAAGCTGATTGGTCGGAAATCCTTCGCATCCGAGTGAGAGGCTTTTCCCGCTTTAGGTATGAAAACGACTTTTGATTCTCTCCACTTTCGTGGAATATATGCTAAGTTGATACATCCGATATATATCGCCGACAACCAGGGGATAATTCTGTCAGCCACCGCTTGTAACTCCGCCGGAGTAATTCCATCAGGTCCGGGGGATTTGAATGATCCAAAGCTATTTAACGCCCATTTTATTCTAGATTCTGATACAATTTCCTCGATAGGAAGCGACCGCTGAGCCACTGTGGCACCGCCAGTGCATTGTTCAACCGTCTGCGTACCGGGAAAATGTGTGTCCAATAGTACCTCCAGCGTCTCCTCACTGGACGTTGTCCAATTGCCCTCCGATGTTTTAATGAAACCTGGAGCGGGGCTCGTGGATGCTAGCACCTTACGTAGTCTGGAAGCCTCGGACGTATTCTCAATGCTGCTGGAGTAATCATTCCAAGAGTTATGCTGAGCCTTTCTCAGTTCTCGCTTGTATCCTCTCAGATTCTTCTTGTAAGCATCCCAATCCACAGGAGCTCTGGTGGACTTTGCTTTGTTAAAGAGCTTCATGCACGATTTCCTCATATTACCTAACTCCTTAGGTTGGCTTCCCTTTAGGGCATGCAGCTTTCAGTGAAATGTGGAAGGCCTTAGTAATCCTCTCCACTGCGTGTTCGATAACTTGCACAGTGCTCATATTTGTCTCTGGTATTTCCGGTATCATCATATTGAACGATTCCCTATACCTATTCCAGTCAGCTTTCCTAACATTTGGCGGAAATATGGTCTTGGTGGTATGAACATCACATTTGAAACTGATGTAGCGATGATCTGAGAAGCTGTGTTCACTTAAAACATGCCACTTAGATATCATTTCATTCAGTTCTTGCGAGGCCAAGGTGATGTCCAAAACCTCTTGCCTGTTTTTAGTGACAAAGGTTGGGGCATCTCCCTTGTTGCAAACTACCAGATTAGTACGAAAAATAAACTCTATTAGCGACTCTCCCCTTGCATTAGTATCACTACTTCCCCATATACTATGATGCGCATTCGCATCGCATCCCATAATGAGTTTCGTCTTTGTTTTCAGTGACTCCTCAACTAAGGTCTTACCGGCACATGGTGGCATCTCCCTGTCATGCCCCATATAGACCGAAGATACCCAATATTTGTATTTGGCTATTTCTAAATTGGCAACGACAGTGTCTGCATTGCACATTGGATTAAGCAGAAACAAGTTAAGCTCGTTTTTAGCAATTATACAGGCTCGAATTACATCATTACCAGTATACTGCAATAGTTTGAACCCCGGAGTACTTAATTCACGTATTTTGTTTCTATAAACATATGGTTCTTGAATAAGAACTATGTCCCTTTCATCAGGAGAACTTTTAAGGCAGCACATGCAGCCTTACAATGATGAAGACTATTCTGGAGGATCCGTAGGACCATCGAGTTTTTCAACAACCGTCATCAGCCGCTTCAATCGAGTCATCAAGAATGTCCTCTTCAGAGATATCGGTGACTCTCGCAATAACCATAGGTTCAACTTTCAACGGCTCTGAGACTTTGCTAGATTTGGCAAAGACTGAGTGTTCAATATAAACACTGCATGCCGTCTTGGCCCATCCACTTCATCCAAACGGCCAACCTTCCAATCAGCTGTTGGAAGATCTGGATTGCATTGTGAAGTCTATTTAAAATAGATTCAGGGTCAGGAGGGTTTGCAGGTATCCACGCATGTGCTCTTGGTCTAGCCGGTATGTCTTTCTTCTCGACTAACTCTAGAGCAGCTCCTTCCCAAACTTCACCAATTAGTATCAGAGAAGCTTTAAAACATTCTATAGACCTCTGGTCCTCAAATGCGACTAGCTTAAAACGTCCTTGATACCAACCAGCCTCTTGGTGTCGAGGATCTGGGCCGGGAAACTTTTCCAGCACCTGTGAGTAGACGCCAGACAAAGCATTCTCAATTTCCCCCCATTTTTGCTTTGGAACCATACCGTCCAATGCTCCTTTATTTATGATAGCCATCACAAGGCTGTCTTTAGCAACTGAGGCAAACGAGCGTTGATCCCTTTTGGAGGATGGCAGCTCATTGTTACTTAAATTATTTCCCATGTGGAGTCCAGGAATCGACTTCATACACAAAAGTTACAACGGAACTTGATAGAGGACATCAATACCTACTGGGAAACGCCGAGTGTAGAGCAACATTTTCCAGAAACTGTTGGATGCACTTGTGGTCAGGACAGTATTTCCAGCGCTGAGGGCAGGAATGGACTTCGTACACAAAAGTGACAACGGTGATAGAGGACGTTATTCCCTACAATTTGGTATACCACATGTATCTGGGAAACGCTGTTGGTCGCACTGGTGGTCGGGACAGTATTCCAAACGCAAAAGCCAAAAATAAACATTAAACACGAATAAGACAACAGAACTTACGGCCTATTTCTGATATCCGAACGAAAGCAATTGCGAACGAACGGCAGTCACTCACTTTCGTCTAGATTTGGGTTTCTCTAACTTCCTTTCGTTCTTTCGTATGGATTACGTTACTGTCAAATGCTAATATTACCAGATCTCAATTATTTCAATTACTTGAAAAATGCCCATTCATTTTAAAAATTATTTTCCATAAAATTCAATCTGGCATCGCCGTTTATTTTGCAAATTTTTCTCATTGTTGATATTTGGTTTAGCTCAATATTTCTGCAATAATTAGGTTTCGGTTTTCCTCTTAATGAGTGTTTCATGTTTATAGGCGTTCGTTTTTAGAATTTCCTTTAAACGGTCTACATGGCGGTTATAAAGAGAAATAGATCGATATAAACCACTTTTATCATATATTTGCACCAAAAAGCGTTAATCAATTTATTAAAAAACTTAATAATTAGTTTTTCTCTATTTATGAATGCCTTTTTCCACAAAACGAAAAGTTTGTGCAAAGTGAGTGGATTTTACATTTCTGTTCGACAAAATGCGAACGAATGGAGTTAGAGAAACCCAATTTTAGTGGTAACGTTACGTTTTCGTTCGCATTGATTTTCGTCTCACTTGTCGTTTAGATAGAGCTTAGAGAAACCGAAATCAGCTGATTTTCCTTTTGTATGCGAACGAACAGCAGAATTCGGATATCAGAAATAGGCTGTTAAATTAACAACTTAAATTCTTTCGTATGTACAAAGATCATTTATTACATTTTTACAATTAATATTGTCACAGCCCGGGGCTACTGCCATCTGTAGTGAGGAACCGAGTTGCCGTGCTCTGGTTGCTGAACGGTGTTGCCGGCATTTGGCTCAGTCAGTGGGGCGCGGTTCATTGGCAACTCAGTCCTCTGGCAGCTAACAAAAAAAAAATAAAAACAAACAACCAGCCTTTGATGGACATCACAAAACACAACAGGTACGTATCAAAAATCATAAGACAATTTTTTACACAATCCCCACTCATATTGGTTTGCTGGCATGCCGGATTCCCAAAGCATGCCGTGGCCTAACCCTCCCCAACAATGGTGTTCCCGTGTCCCATCTATTCGGAACACCCCAAATGCTACTCACATGACCTTTAAATCACCTCTTCCCTTATAACTTCCTTAGCCTTCCATATTCAATCACGCAACACCCATATTATTTCTTTTCAAACAACATTATAAAATATTTTATTATCCTTTTTCTCTTTCAGGTAAATTGGAATCATGAACTTGGAAAAGAATAACAAAGGCCAGAAGGTACTTTTAGTTAATGTGGTATCACAATGGACTGAATAGTCTAAGTGAGCCTGAATCTTAATCGGAATGCCACTTTAACCTAACCTTACCTAAGGCAAGAATTTACAATTATCCTCCAATAAAATAAACAATTCATAAAAGATAAGTATCTAATCAAAACAATTTAAACTCATAAACAAGTAATGCTCAAATTCTCCCATTGACAGCTGGATCATTCGCATCCAGAAGCATTTCGCCAAGACATCACGAATTCATTTCCTCGGTCTAATGTCTTTCCGTCCGTCCGTCTAGATCACGTAAGTATTAGTAACGTCAAAATATACCTTCCGTGAATAAAACATATAACTTTTTTTCCATGTATCTCTTGTTTCACAGTTTTAGTGTTTTTCCAGCCCTATTAACTCTAACTTAGTCCTAGGGTGAACTCGGCCTAAATACTACTTATAATGCCTAACTCAGGCGCAACCCAAAACAAATACGCGTTAATGAATACCCCCTTTTACTAACACACAACACTGGCATAAATATAAAAAACTTTAGTAGATATTTATTTTATTTGCAGAAGTTCCAGTCTAAGTCTGTCCGTCAGTCTCAGTAAGATAAAGGTACGAGAGTATCAAAGTACACTCATAGAAAAAAGTCTGCTGTTAATAGTAAACGCTGTCTTCTGTAGTCGATATATGGCTGTTCTACAAAAGCCTAATTTTATTTCCCGTGCAAAAACAGCCGCAGAAAAACTGAACTTGATGAAGATCTTCTAACAGGACTCTACATTTTTGTAAAGTATTTTCCAATAAGAGCTGGTATTTTCGTATTCGAAGAAAATTTTAATGTTTTGTGATAAATGTTCGGATGTTTATTTCATAATAAAGGCCGGTATGCACCTCTAGCGAAATTTTCGGTAGCAAAAATTTATTTAAGTCTACAACAAAAAAACAGGGCTGTGTACACAAATTTTAAACCAGCTAATCGCTTTATAAATTGTTAACATATGTTCCAAATATTCCTCAAATAAATTGTTTATTATTTACAGACCTTTTAAAACTTTTACGCACACAATGATTGTAATAAATTAAATGTTTGCTGCCAAAATATGCTTTTGACAACCCTGTTAGTTTCATTAGAGGTACGTACCAGCTTACGAAATTGAACGCTACCGAAAATTTCGTTAGCATAAATAGCAAGGCATTTCTTATGGGAATGAAAATTTTCGCTAGAGGTGCATACCGGCCTTAAAGCGAAAAGTATGCAGTTGATAATGAAAAGCAATTTCATCCAAATATATTCATGTGAATTCTATCGTTGTGCTGGGCATCATTACGTTTACTGCAAAAGAGTTGCTTGTGTGACACGTAACTGTTAAAAGTTAGCGTTGTCCAATTCAACACCAACCATAAAACAAGTTCATTTGTGACTCCTCAAGTCCTCAAGTAACTCCTCAAGGCTACTAACCAAACTAAACAGTCGTACGTTGAGAATAGAGGACCCTCAGATAAAACAATTTTGCATTTTGACATATACGCCGGGGTGGAAATGAGCCTTATTTGTCAAGATGATTTTCCGACGAAATTCCGGATTCTGACAGCAAAAATTATTTTTACCTCCTCCATATATTATTGAATCGCGAATACAAAGGGAGCAGCGCAGCTATTAAAAAAAAAGTGTCTGCCAATTTCCAACTACTTTGCTTTGGTCTTACTTTGATACCATATTTATTTAGTGTTCCGTTCGAGAACCCAATAATTTTTGATAATTATCTCAAGAAGTCGATTGATTATGCCAAAAAGCCGACAAAAGAGAGGATGAGACTACTTTTGACAGTTATCAGATTGAGAAATTGCAAGTTTTTGCTGGAGCGTTTGATAACAACAAAACACAAGTAATTCGCTTTACAGACTATCAGTTATTCCGGACGACAGTGCTCGTGTCGAACATATCCCATATATTGTGCACATTATAAGTTAAGTCCGAAGGCATAATCGATACTGCTGCATGCAAAGATTATAGATTTGAGGAAGATGGGAGATTGGCTTGCGTCATACCAAATGTTGCATTTAACAGATTCGTTTAATACATGTTTGTAGCCTTTCAGTTTTTATTTTTTAAATGAAAAATGTAATTTTCTTAATGAAACAATGTTAAATTTTAGACAACAACAAAAAACATTACATTTTCCCCTTTATGGAAATTTATTTCGTGCTCTTAATTTATTTTTATTTGCATTTTAATGCTATGTCAATACTTGTCGTATACGCGTTTGGTTCGAGTATTAAACTAATGTGGTATATGGTTTGATGTGCTCAGTAGCCAATCTCCCATCTTCCTCTTCTATAATCTTTGGCTGCATGTTTATGGGATCAATAACACATTTACCGATTATTTAGTCATCGCCGAGAAGTCGTATCGGTCCGACACACTGTAAGATTCTTTACAAACACCGACATTCCGTCCGGGATAACTGATAGTCTGTAAAGCGCATAAAATGTACATGTCCGTAATTATACTGGAAGCTAAAAAAACTGAATACGTTTAATGTTTTTGAAGCTCAAATTTTAAATATACAAATAGTTACTAGATTGCATTCTCGTAATTTTCAGCAATTTTAAGCAAAGAAAGTAAAATGCTCTTTTACTCTCTTGACAAATGTCAACGTCTATATGTCAAACGCCAACGCCGTCAAAGCATCACTTTTAAAAGAAAACACGAGACAAGCCGAAAAATTATTTTGTTTTGTTTTGGAATATATTTTCCAATTTTTTTTTTGTTATATTTGGTAAGTATTGTATTGTATAATATTATATTCCTTTTAAAGTCCTTTTGTTTTTAATAAATTTTAGATTGGAAAATTACTATTATTGATATATGGGAGCAACCGTCGTACAATGGTTCATGCACGCTTTGCATACAAACGGTTATAGATTCAATCCTAGTTTCGACCAAACACCATAAACTTTTGCGACGGTGGATTGGTGGATTACTCCCTCTGTAATGCTGGTGACATTTCTGAGTGTTTCAAAGCTACTCTAAAATTTTCATCGCAATAGGAAATTATGTTTAGGCTCGGCTATAAAAGGAGATTCCTTGTCTTTAAGCTTCATGCATTGAATCGGGTGACACTCACTGACAAGAGAGAAGTTCAACACTGCTGTATCATAATGGACTAAATGGCCAAAGTGAGCCTGAAATAACGGGCTGCCACTCTAGCTAACCTAAACTGTACCCGAATGTAGGTTAGGTTAGGTGGCAGCCCGATGTATCAGGCTCACTTAGACTATTCAGTCCATTGCGATACTACATTGGTGAACTTCTCTCTTCCCGAATGTATCACAATTGGCAAAGTTCACCTTAAATGTGAGTATCAAAACCAACATAACATTACAACGTTGCTATTTTAGCGAAATAATGCCAACTAAATACGGCCTTAAGAAAATAATGTATGCTTTTAGTATGAATCAAATCAAAAACTTTGATGTCATCATTCAATACAATTCCTATAAATAACAATAGTCTACAAAATAAACAGCCTATTTTTGCTATCCGAATTCTAGTCTTCGTTCGCATACAAAACGAAAAACGGCTGATTTTGGTTTCTCTAAGGGGTATCTAAACGAAAGTCGATTCGTTCGCATTTTGTCGAACTGAAATGTCAAAACCACTCACTTGGTAAAGACCTTTCGTTTTGTGGAAAAAGGCATTCATAAATAAGGAAAAACTTAATAATTGATAAATTTATTAAAGCTTTTAATGCAAATATGTGATAAAAGTGATTTATATCTATCTATTTTTTTTTTAAACCGCCATAGAGACAGTTTAAGAGAAAGTGTAACACGTACAAACACAAACATTTCGAAGGAAACACTCATTAAAAGGATAACTGAACTGTAATTAATGCAGAAATATGGATCCTTATATCTCTACGCGGGCTAATTTGTTAAAAGAATTATTGAGCTAAACCAAATATCAGATGCGGGAAAAGTTTGCCAAATAAATGGCGATGCCAGACTGAATTTTATGGAAAATATTTTTTAAAATGTATGGGCCTTTTTCAGGCAATTGAAAAAATTGAGATCTGGTAATGCTAGCATTTGACAGTAACGTAAGGCTTGCGAACGAACTAAAGGAAGTTAGAGAAACCCAAATCTAGACGAAAGTGAGTGACAACCGTTCCTTCGCAATTGCTTTCGTTAGGATATCAGAAATAGGCTGAAAATGTTTGTTATGTCATGTCATGTTTCTGAGATATCCTTATAAAAATATAAGGATATCTCAGAAACTGTTTCATTACAAATCTTTAACCTCTATTTTCGAATTCAAGAGATAAAAATACATAAAAAAGCAAACTCTCATCAAATGTAAATTTTAGTGTAAACTAGGGTAATTACTAATTGTTTATTTTTATTTTTTTGTTTACTTTTCATTACAGATTGTCTTAACATGTTATGTTTTATCCGCGTGTATAATGCCAAAGAAGAAAAAGAAACAAAAAAAATCCTGGACAACAATCCAACTAAACTTCCAATAGTTTGATGGAATTCAATTTATTTCACACATTTAATAAATGTAGAAGTTATAGTATTAAATGATTTACGGGTTTCATTTCAACATATCGTTAAAACACGACCAATTTTGTTGCTGGGACAACAAACATTTTTAGTTGTTATAGCAGTAAAAATGTTAGCTATTTCAACTAACGCAGTTTGCTACTTTAGCAGCGATGTTTGTCAAAAACTTTTAGCAAACACGTTTGCTAATTCAGCAGCATCTGTTTGCTATTTTAGCTGTAACAAATGTTTGCTGTTTCAACTAACGAATGTTTGCTGAAACTACTACATGCTACTGCTGTCCATTCTTCAACAAACAAAAACTGCTGTTTTAGCAAACATTTTTGTTATTATGAGTAACAAAATTTTTTGGGTGTATATAATAATATTCGCAAGCTGGGAAAGTTTCGAGTCGATGTCCGCAGGCAAACAGTATTTTATTAAATGTTTTTTATGACTTAATAATTTATTTATTTATTGATTAATTTAACTAAGGTTGACTTTTTTATTTCTCTTTTCAGGTTTTTACCAATAATTAGTCTTTTAAGCGTATATTAAGAATGTATATTAAGAATTTTTGCTTAACTTTCCGTTAAAAAAAAAAGATCCAAATGTAAAAATCACTTTCAATTTGCTTCAACGTCCTTATATTTTTATAAGGATATCTCAGAAACATGACATGACATAACAAACATTTTCAGCCTATTTCTGATATCCGAACGAAAGCAATTGCGAACGAACGGTAGTCACTCACTTTCGTCTAGATTTGGGTTTCTCTAACTTTCTTTAGTTCGTTCGCAAGCCTTACGTTACTGTCAAATGCTAGCATTGCCATTCTCAATTTTTTCAATTTCCTGAAAAAGGCCCATACATTATATAAATTATTTTCCATAATAAATTGTAATATTGTTTCATAGCTTACTTCTTGTTAATACGCTTTCAAAACAAAACTGCCTTATGTATTTTGTATCTTTATTGTTTGTATTTATATCTTTGCTCATTTATGTAACTAACTTTGTTCAATAAAATGCAAGCAACAATCGCTACTTTTTTGTTTCTTTTCCTTTGTAACACCACCACTCCTCTCAGCATCCAAACTCAGAATAATCTGACGTTTCAAAATCCAAAATCCTTCATTACTGACGCTTCATTCGCCATAATCTTCTCCACTTCCCAGCCATCGCGAACATTGATTCCAATCCCCAACAAAAACATATGTTTGTTTTTGCCATATTTATCATACGTACTAAAATCCATAAAAATAAAAAGAATATTCGGCCGCACATAACAAATCCAACCATCCTTTGAACATCACTGTTATAGGATGGGAAGGAAAACAGTGCGCCAAAGAAAACAAACCCAAGGTTTCATTCATCTACCACTGCAGTAAAGTCCCCAAATCAAAGTGCCGCCGACACGAATTTGCCAACCTCACTCACACTACCCTCAAAAAATCAAATTAGGGAATTATATACCCGATTATATTATCATGCATATATATGACATCTGCGCGACCCATTATATTTGATAACGTTACGATACGTTGCAAAGTAACGAACCATTATGAGTAATCGAAAATAGTTTTGTTATTGAAAAAATAGAACGAAGAGAAGAAGAAGCAAACTGAACAGACGTATTTTTTGTGCATTATAAATAAATAAAATAAATTGGCAAAAATATTACTTTACCGTGCCACAAGCGGCAAAGTGAAATGGCTGAAGAAATGAGGAGTGACGACTCAATGGATAATATTGATGTGACATCTTTTGATATCAACAACCAGAATCGTTTTTCTGTTCTTGGGAAACTAGATTTTCAACAATCCGACAATGCAATTGAGCAGCAAACAACAACCAAATGAAATAATATGAACATTATGAATTCATCAGCAACAATGACGAGGATCGCAACAGGGAGCTTCCCGAAACAAAAATTCTGTCCACCAATCTTTCTGTTTGACCAAAATATCAATGCTCTAGTGACTCAATTGGAAGCATGAGAGCCAAAAATTGTTTTTAAAATCAAGAATATAAATCGTCGTAAAAGTAAATTGTATTTCGCAGACACTTCTGTCCACTCCGAAATGAGAGAAAATTAATTCATATTCCTTCACCCCGAAAGAATTGAAGCAGGTTTCACTTGTTTTACGTGACCTTCACATTAAAACTACGCCAGAGGAAATTAAAACTAATTTGGATTTGATAATACCAGGTGTGGTAGCGAATGTCTCATTCTTTACTACACCTCATTCTATTAAAAATAAATATATAACAAGTTTGTTCATCGTAACATTACATCCTTGTAAGTCTAGAGATGATGTCAAACACATAAACGCAGTTTCCAGCCAAATAGTACCTTGGGAAAAGCCCAAAAACAAAGAAAAAGAAATCCAATGTCGCCATTGTCAACTATGGGGGCACATAGCAAAAAATTGCAATACAGGTTTCAGATGCGTTAAAGTCACGAGCCTGGCAATTGTCCGAGACAAGGCCAAAAAGAAACACAACCCATTTGTGTAAATTGTGGAGAAGCAGGTATCCGGCTAGTTGGAGGGGATGCAGTGCATAGAAGAAATATGTCGCAAATAAAAGGGAGAGAATAATGAAAGCCCGCGAGGAAAGAGAAATCGCCAAAGAAAACTTTCGAAAACGATTTCTTCATATGTGTTGCCCGGTAAGTCATATGCAAACTTTTTTGGCTCAACTGCAGTTTATGGGCCCCTCACCGAATTGCTTAAAATTAATATATGTTGTGTCATTCGGTGAGCTGATTCCAACAAAGTGACCCACACCCGGGGGAAGTACCCGGGTCTTGAGATATAGCCCTCCAAAGGGTCAATAAAAACTTGATATATCTCTTTTGTGTTTTCTCCAATCTAGACAAACTTGGTATCATATGAAAGCTTATTCAATGCACTTTTATACGCAATAGAGTTCAAAGTGGGCTAACGCAAACACAAGGGGAGAAAATATTTGAGTAATAATACATTTTTTTCTACTCAAAATAAAAACTCCATAACTTTGCTAAAAGTGGACCTATAAAGACATGTTGTACATCAATCAAATATAAAAGGGTATAATCGAAGACTTTTTGAGATATAACGAAAATAACAAAAAATTTGGGTAAAAATTTTCTTTTTTATTTATATCTCCCAATATCTTCCAAACTAAATTTAATATAAATATAAAGAGTATATTCATAGTATAAAAGTGCATTGAATAAGCTTCCATATGATACCAAATTTGTCAAGATTGGGCAAAAAACAAAAGAGATATATCAAGTTTTTATTGACCCTTTGGAGGGCTATATCTCAAGACCCGGGTACTTCCCCTGGTTATGTGTCACTATGTTAGAATCAGCTCACCGAATGACACAACACATATTAATTTTAAGTAATTCGGTGAGGGGCCCATAAACTGCAGTTGCTCCAAAGTCGAAGCCTAGGTTGAGTTTTTAAGAATTTTCAATAAGATCAAAAATGTACCGTAATAAACTGAAATTCCGGTCACTGATTGACAGAAGTCGACAAATCGAATTGTCTAACCTCTTACACTATTATAAAATAAACATCGGCTTATTACAAGAATGCCACCTGAGGGATAACATGCAATTATACATACATGGCTACAATTCCTTCTATGGCTACACACCCATTGGTGTAGCAATTGTGTTGCAGAACAATATCTCATTCGAAAGGGTACACATTGGGCTTTCCCGTATATTTGCAACATTAATACAGATTGAAATAAATCAAAATAATATCCCCAAAAGAATACTTGTAGGGTCAGTGTATGTGCCTACAAATCTCCCCAGAGACAGTTTTATTTCCGGTTTGGACAAAATAATTGAAATTCGAATCAATACGATGGGCTAATTCTAGGCGGCGACTTCAACGCTAGAAATCTTGCCTGGAACGATTGCAACAACAACCCTAATGGAATATCTTTTCAAACCTGGCTCTCAGATCACTCCTCGCAATTCCTTTTTGGACCACTTCGTACTCAGCTCGCAATTTGCGAATGCAGACGACGGTAATTATAGAGTAGAAAGCCTTCCAACATTTTCGGACCACTTTCCCCTGTCCTTAGACTTAAAACTTACAGATTCGGCCTTTATCCTGAGGCCCCACGCTTTTTCACATCATTTCAAAACGCAGACTGAAACAGATTTAGATATGATGTAGATATTGGGTGCATCTCAATTATGCCTCCTGATAATAGAAACTTAACAAATACTGAAATAGACCAAGCTATAAACGAGTTTAGCAATCTCATACAAACCAATGCAACCTACCACTCTGAGAGGCATGAAATTAAAGAAAACAAAACCATACTGCCCGATAACATTAAAAAAATGTTTAAAGTTAAACACCAGTGGCAAAAGCAACTCAAAAGGCTTTTCCACAGAACTGGCAATAGATCCACCTTTGAGTATAACCTATTATCCAAACAAATTGGTCTCTTAAAAATAAACATAAACGATCGGATCAGACTAGATCAAGCAAGTAAATTCCAGTCGAAACTTGAAAAAATTAAACTGCCCCAAGAGCATTCAAAGATATTAATAGCATAATTGGTAAAAAGAAGAGCGGTACCTGCCAAAAAATATCGGTTAACAACAATATAATAACAGATGATGCTGAAATCTGTGAGGCCTTCCGAACCTATTATTCGTCCATCTTTAAGGAAAACTTGCCTATTAATCCAGTACCAGATCTCACTGAACGCGTTGCTTCATACACCGCCAATATGACCCAACACATACATTCTTTCGACGACACTTTCTCTTCGCTGCAAAATGAAGACAATTACCACTTCACAAATTTGGAGGAAGTAAAATGCGTCATTAATGGCATCAACAACAAGAACTCAAGCGGCGTTGACAGCATATCCATCTTCTCAATCAAGAAACTGCCGATTAGTTCAATCAAACTTATTACGTGCCTTTTCAATATTTGTCTAAACATCGGCTATTTTCCCAAGGCCTGGAAAACGTCTAAAATTATACCTATCAAAAAGAAAAACTGCAGCTTAGACGTCAAAGATGTCCGTCCAATATCATTGTCAAATGTTGGAAAATTATTTGAACTCATACTAAAAATAAAAATAGAGAATGAATTCCCATTTTGTCCACTACCTTCTTATCAATTTGGCTTCAAACGGCATCATTCCACTCAACATGCATTACTTAAATTTCGTTCCCATGTCACTGCACACTTAAGAGAAAAGCAGGCAACGGTTGCTATATCCTTGGACATCGAGAAAGGTATTCTATATAAATTGGTCAACCTAGCTATCGACCCATTTATGATAAAGATAATATCAAGTTTTTTTTGGACCGAAAATTCTGCGTTGAAATCAACAATGACATCTCTCCCTTTGGAGAAGTTAGGAGCGGAGTTCCTCAAGGCAGCGTACTAGCACCACTTCTCTTCAACCTTTTCCTACACGACTTTCCGCACACGTCTGGATCCTCCAAAGCCATCCTTTACACACAATACCTTCCCTCAACAAGCCATGGCGGAAGCTACCAGTCATCTCATCACCATTAAGGCCGAAACACAATAAAAAAAGCAGGCGTAGGCTTCAGCTTTTTTCTGTGCTTCGAAGCGGCTTTGCTTCATAAATATAAACAATCAGTTGTAAACAAACTCCGGTTGTGTCAATAATTTTATTTCATAAATTTCATATGGAATATTTGGAAGCAATTTCGCTAATTTTACTATTGGCGCTACTGTGGGAAACTTTAGACTCCCTTGAAGGAATGCGCTGTAGACGATTTTGGGTCAGACCGCTTTACCAAACAAGAGACGTTGATGGATTATTTGCCTTGTCTTTCGACCATATATACACTAAGGACCCAGATGCAGGATGACACGAGCTAGTTTTGATGTGTTTTTCAATTTACTGGAAAACGATCTTACGAAACACTCCAACTGTCGACCCATTTCAGCAAAATGCCGCCTTTTTTATCTTTGGTGTAAGCTAAGAATATAATTATAATAGTATTATTTTCAGTTATTTGGCTTACGGAGACAGCACCCAATATTTGTCTCTAACATTTAAGATGGGCGCTTCAACTATTCGGAAAATAATAAGAGAAAGTTGTGAAATAATATGGAAAATATTGTACCAGAAATATTTGTCTGTGCCTACTTATGAAGATTGGATGAAAATAGCCAAAGATTTCGATGATATGTGGAATTTCCCTCACTGCGTGGGAGCTATCGATGGCAAACACGTAAATATTACATGCCCATCGAACTCTGGGTCAATGTTTTATAATTATGAAGGTAGATTTTCTTTATACTACAAATATTCTTGACAAGTTTACCCAGATTGCAATTAAAACTACAATAAGATTGTATCATATCTACGTATAATTACAATTCAATTACGATTAGTTTGTTTGGCTTCCTTGTTTGAGATGGTCCAAACCATTTTTTTATTTTGGCTCTCTTCAGGAATGCATTCAATTGTGTTGTTGGCTGTTTGTGATGCTACCTATAAATTCACAGCCGTTGACATTGGAGGATATGGTTCACAAAGTGATGGCGGTATTTTGAGAAATTCCGAGTTCGGTAGAAGATTGCTTAAAAATCAGCTATACCATCCGCAAAACACAGTATCACTTTTATCTGCAGATAGAGAGATGTTTAATATGAGACATTCCAGAGCTAGGAGAACAATCGAAAATGCCTTTGGTATTGTGACAGCACAGTGGAGGGTATTACTGGGTCCCTTAAATATGACTCCGTCGTATGCTGAAGATGTTGTAAAAGCAGCGGTAGTTCTTCACAACTTTTTGAGAGTCAACGACGGCCAATATCTTCCATTTGATACTTGTAACGAAGGAAATGAAATATGGAACAACTCGCTGTCGAAAATAAAAAAAAAAACATTCCAACAATGCCACCAAAGAATCTTTTAACAGAGATGAAATCAATGGATTTATTTTTAGAAATAAACATACCAATTCTTAATTAATTAATTATTGTCTATCGATTTACTTGTTTGGTCAAATTAATACAAAATTAGTAAACTGATTGTTTAAATAAATATTAAATAGTGTATGATAATATATAGCTATTGGGTATGGTAATATATAGATACAACTCATTATAAATAACAAATTAATAACAATTAATAGAATATAAAATGTAATTCAAGCTTCAATGAGTCGACTACTGCCAAAGTTATTAATTTATTTTGCTTTGGACAAAATGTTCATTTGAAGTACAATATTACTCAATTTGATAACAACTGCACTTTTTCCGCTACAAAATTAATTAATTCTACGTTTATTTTTTTGTGAATTCATGTTGACAGTTGACAAAAGTGAATCAATGAATTTGTAGACACCGTCGTCTTTCTGTTCCTTTTCTATCGATCTCTCCATCATATTATTGATACTACCAACTATCTCACAAATTGATTGTTCGTCGAAAGAACAAGGTAAATAGCTATTGTCCAGTTCCTCATAGGCAAATTCAATCTCATCTTCAATAAGATTTTCGGTCTCGTTCATGAATGTTTCATCAAAATTACTTGTAGTACTGCAATTGAAACAAGTTATTGTTCTTGGTGATGTCCAGATAAAATATTAAAAATATATATATGCATTACGGTTTGGGTTCCAAATAGTCTTTCAAACAGGACATAACTTCTGTGTACTTCCACGAAACTTCGTATTCTGGGGCACCACTACCCGACTTGAGCTTCAGATTTTCTCTTACATATCTCTCCCGCAAACTCTTCCGCCGAGATTAGCATTGCTTAACCATAAATTCGTAGGGAAATTACAATGAAATATGGTTAAATTGTAAGGGCCGATGTTGAATGTGAACCACACCTAAACGCCAAATTTTTCCGAATTTTATTTGACATTTCTCTATTTCAGACTTACTCAATTTGAACCATGGAGAGATACACAATGTGTTAATGTTATCCAGACTTATTATGAAAATGGGCGTTCAAATCAAAATGCATATCGTGCACTTCGTGATTTTTTTGGTCAATTAGATCGTCCAAATGTGCGTACAATCGCAAAAATCGTGGAAAAATTCGAGCAAACCGGGTCTGTAGAAGATGTGAGAACACCAGTGCATGCTCGTACAGCTCGTACTGCAGAAAATATTGCTGCTGTTCGCGATAGTGTAGCTGAAGAGCCGTCCACTTCAACTCGTCATCACGCCAAACAATTGCACTTCTCACACTCGTCGTTGATGAACATTATGCATAAAGACTTCCATTTACACGCTTACAAGGTGCAATTAGCTCAAGAACTAAAGCCTCTTGACCATTCCAAACGTCGTGAATGGGCAGAATGGTTCCAAGAAATGCCAACAGTGGGTGATCAATTTTCAAAGAAAATCATCTTCAGTGATGAGGTACATTTTCACCTCAGTGGATTCGTCAATAAACAAAATTGCCGCATTTGGGCGAATGAGAATCCAATAGTGATTGTTGAAAAACCAATGCACCCCCAAAGAGTGACTGTTTGGTGCGGTTTATGGGCTGGCGGCATCATCGGGCCGTATTTTTTCCAAAATGAGGCCGGTCAGGCAGTTACTGTGAATGGTGTTCGCTATCGTGAAATGATAACGAACCTTTTATGGCCCGAATTGGAAGATATGGATGTGGACTATATGTGGTTTCAGCAGGTGCCACTTGCCACACAGCTAACGAAACAATGGCTCTTTTGCGCAACAAATGCAATGGCCGTGTTATCTCACGTAATGGTGATGTCAATTGGCCGCCAACATCATGTGATTTGACACCGTTGGACTTTTTTCTTTGGGGTTATTTGAAAGAAAAGGTGTACGTCGATAAGCCAGCAACAATTCAAGAGCTAAAGGATGAGATAATTCGGCACATTAACGGCATAGAACCTCCATTATGCCTCAGCGTCATCGAAAATTTGGACCATCGGATGAAGGTGCGCCACCGAGGTCGCGGCGCCCATTTGGCCGATATTTTGTTCCATACATAATTGAGTAATACCAATATATCATAATAAAATAAAATTACAATAATTTCCTAAATAGTTTGTTTTTTATTATTATATTTACAATAGTTACCAGTCTTTCCAACAGCACTTGCGACATTTGTCCAAGCCTTTTCTTTTGCCAGTTTATTTCAGAAATTAAAATTCCTTTTATTAAAAAGACACTCGTATTTGTGAATGTTATTTATTGGTGCCTCATCAACAGCGTTGCCAATTTAGCTTTTTTCCCGCTAGATTTGGCTTTTTTTGAAGACGTTTAGAGGGGAAAAAATGCATTTAGCTTTTAGCTTTTTTCTGGCTTTTTTTCATGACCCTTTTAGCTATTTTGTTTTTTTTTTTTTTATTTTCGACATATTCCTTCGTTTTTATCTAAGCCTTGCTGCCAGAATAAGGTTTTCCACATTATGCGGGCAGTTTTGCAGCAAATACACCTGTAAAGTTTTTTTCCTCGTATTCATAAAAGTTATCGTAAACTTTAAATCTACTATTACCATCCAAATTCCTTATATAAACTGTCAGAAATTATTAGGAATAATAGCATTTGACTCGTTTATCCTTTTTATGTTATTATAATATTCTAAAGTTATTATGATATTACTAAATTAAAATAGTAGATGTGAATTGCTTTGTACACTGAAAAAATATTGTGGTGAGGCCAAAGATTTCATGTCCTTAAAATACGAACGCGAATTTTGGTTATAATAGCATTTGTGAATTTCTCTTATATAAAACTTTCCTTTGCACAAAGCCTATAAAGTCGTTTTGTCCTTATAGTTAAGTGATTCAACTTGAAAATTGGTATATTTTCATGAAAGAAGGCTAGGATCAATTCTAAAAAATTCTTAAAATTAATGAAATAGTCTTTAAATTTGTGGAGTTTTTGTATCTTGACCACAAACCAAAATAGCGTTCAAAAATAGATGAGGTTTTTCAACATTTTATTTTAAAAACGTATACATAGAATAATTTCTACTTAAAGTCGAGTCTGAATTTGGAAATTTAAGTTGTCGTTAGCATGTTTTTATAGCACTGTGATAGCTCATGAAGAAAAAGCTGAAAAAACGAATAAATTCAAATTTGACTCGGAATCAATACCAAAAGCATCAGTGTACAAAATCTTTGGAACCGAACATAGAAATAATTAAGGAAATAAAGTTTTGAATGTGGTATTATTTTTTTTAACATCAAAAAAATGCAACAAAAAATTCGTAGTGATAGGATCAAAACAAATCCGCTATATATTAATGGAATGGATTTACATTTACGAAAATTGGACAACAATAGGTTTGTATGGGAAATTTTCGAATAAAAGTTATTCAGTATAAACTTGCAAGACAGTTATAATGGGTTTTATTCTCTTGGGTAAAATTAGAAGAAGTGTACACCTTCACGAATTTATCATTAATTCAGTTAAAACGAAATATATTGATATTTTCTAATGCAGTTCTATGTGACATTCTGCAATATATCGCACATTGGACTTGTTGATGATTGACCAGCTGACAATTGCAAGTTTACTGGGAAAAATGTTTTTACAAGGAAATATAAACGAAGGACTTCCAGTAAAAATTTGTGATAGTAATCAAAATGTATCGAGTACCCAAAAAAAAATTTTAGTTTTTTTTTAACTATTTTTTTAAATTTTTTAGCTTTTTTGGGCTAGGGACAAATCTAGCGTTGTTTGTGAAACAATTCTGGCAACGCTGCTCCTCAAACATTTTTAAAAATTTTAATTTCCGATTGATTAGAAAATTCTGTTTATAAACAAAATCACAGCTGTCAAAAACAAAGCAGCCTACTAACGCCCAAAAAGTTGAAATATTTTAAACTATTTTTGATGCTTCGGCGCCAAGCTTACATTTGCTGTGTTCAGTCTCATATACACGCTCACAAAAAATCGCTTCTATAACATATACTCCCAAACATATTTTGCTTCAAGCATATACATTTTTGGGTATTGCCCAAACATTTATATGTTTGATCTCTTCCAATATATAATATGTTTGAAAGCATATTAGTCTAAACAATATATGTTTGGGTAGTCTAAGTTCCAAACATTTTGTATTTTTGCATCCAAATTCAATAATGTTGTCTTCCAAAAAACAATATGTTATTATGTGAACATATAATATGTTTGGAAGCATTTTGCACCCAAAAATATTATATGCTTAAAAAAATTCTCCCAAACAATATTGTGCTCAAAATTTTATTTATTTATTTATATATTTACAATCATAACGAATTATGAAAATAAACAGGTAATATAGGTGCTAACAACATAGGTTTTCGACCTGAATGCTCAAAATTTTGTTTCTGCCCAATTGTATATTCCCCCACATCTTTCTCACTTCCACGAGATTTTTTAGTTCTTAGCACCTTTTTCTGTAATACAAACATTGTAGAAGAAATTATTCAATTGTATGATTTTTTTTTATTTTAATTTTACCTTTTGCCGGACGGGGATTCGAACAGCGGACCACACAGTTTGTAAGGATCAAAGAAGTAGCTGACCAATTGCCCAAGGAAAAATAAAATGTTAATTTTGTAATAACAAGCAACAATCACCAACTTAATTCAATATCGCTCCCTGTTAAATAGCGCTCCACGCTACTAAACACATATATGTTTATAGGCTATTTCTAAATTAATATATGTTTGCATCCAAGCATATTATATTTACAAACATTTTATGTTCCAAACATAATATGTTCTAACATATAACATATATGTCCCAAACATGTTATGCTAGTTTATGAACATTATATGCTTGCACTCAAAAATATTGTGTTTAAAAATTTGTGTTCCAAACATATAATGTTTATAGCCAAACATATGAAAAACAGCCTTTTTCATCCGTGTAGTTACATGTATTTCAACTTTTTTCAAAGCAGAGAATGGAGCGAAGAATGAAGCGGCGTTTTCATTGTATGTCGGCCTGTAATGAGTATTACACCAATTAGGGGATACAAATAAATGCATCCTAATCTGAGGGAATATGTATTGGAAATCCTTCTGGTAAATGTCATCGCCTTGAGCCACAAAGTAAAAATCTGGATATTTGCATGAACGGATATTTGGATACCTGTAATAAACACAGTGAAATATCTTGGTGTTTCATTAACCTTTTTTAATTCAATGAACATTGTAGACAAAACTTACTGAAAGCAAAAAAAGTAACAGGAATTTTCTCTAGAGTTGTCCACAACAGATTTTTACAAAAGAGTACCAAACTCCTGTTATACAAGACCGCAATAAGACCCATATTAATATACGCGTTTCCCATATGGTTCTCCATCTCTCCCACTGTCGCCGAGGAACTGGAGCGATCTGTATTAAGAAAATGCATTGGAAGGAATTTCCAATTGCCGACAAAACGCTTTTCCAATAAATATATCTACGATAAAGCAGAAATAACACCTATCTTACTCACTCAGACTGCAAAAATATTTTGTCGAGAAATTGCCATCTCATGACAATCACTTAATGAATGAGGTATACGAACGCGAAAGTTTATCTGGTTGGAACATCTCCTACCTTTCACCTATTGGAATTATAAATGAAGATCCGAACTCACCATCAATGCTAGACTTCTTCAGAAAACCCGTACCTGGCTCCCATAGAGGCTGAGTAATTTTTCACTGTGATATTAAAATTTAAGATATCCTAATTAAGAAATTAAATTTACAGGTTATTTAACATCAATACACACCTAATAACTGTTAAGACTGAACCTAGAAATTTAGAACATTAAATACTTAATGTAAACGTTTAACTTAGTATCCAAAGCACAAAGAATATGTATGTAACTTACACATACACTTCGCTAACTCTAAACTTTAATGTTACCTACATAAGAATGTCCTCAGACATGTCGTTAGAGTAGTTTTGCCCTTTTTAGTCTTAAGTGTTATCTAGTATTAAGGTTTTTTCTCTTTTTACAGACAGTGCTCTGTATGATACCGCAAATTCAGCGAGCAAGCATTGTTTCATACAAAAAAAAACACACTCATTTTGAAGTGTTGCGTTTTGATTGTTCAGTGTGTAGCTTTAGTCATAATCAGCGTTTATTAGAGCAAGACAAATATAGTTCTAGGAGAAAACAATTGTTAAACAACTCTAACATATGGTTATGTCAACCCTTCGTTTGCTTAAGTCTCAATAAAGTAATAAAAGTAAAGTTGGAAAAATACAATAAAAATCTAACAAATAAGCTTCACTATATTCACATTTCACATTTTCACTATTCAACACATATTTTATTTCACATACATAATTCACATTCAAATGTATGTGATTGGTGTTTGCTGCTTGCTATTACAAAAATAACATTTTATTTTTCCTTTGGCAATTGATCTGCTACTGCTTTGATCCTTTGTATATTTTCGGAACAAAAAGATGATCCGTGTTTGCGTTATAAACCCACACAAATAGGTTTAATAAATAAATTATATCACATTACAAATGGCACCAAGCTATAAACGCCAGGCCGGTACTCTGTTCGATTTTCGCGTTGAAACTCTATACAAACCCAAAAAATGCGAACAACTAGCGAAATTTTTTCCATTTGTGGTATTTTTTTTTTTTTTCGAGTTAAAAAACTGACGTTTATAGCATGGCGCCATTTGCAATGTGAATTAAGAAATAATTTTATTATTAAAACTATTTGTGTGGGTCTATAACGCAAACACGGATCATATTTTTGTTCCGAAAATATACAAAGGAAGGAGTAGCAGATCAATTGCCAAAGGAAAAATAAAATGTTGTTTTTGTAATAGCAAGCAGCAACCACCAACTTAATTCAATATCGCTGCCTGTTAAATAGCGCTCCCTGTTACATAAATAAACGCCGCTTTCTATGTGCGAAATAATGGTTTCTATAAAATTTTTTTCGCAAGAATGAACATGCAACCGGCCTTAAAGGTGAGTATTAAGTTCGAGTTTAGCCGCTAAAATCGTCATTTTTTCGCGATTACTTTTCTTTAATAATCCATTTTATGGAATACAAACTTTTTGAAAATTTGCTTTGGGCTATTCCCCATCAAGTTATAATGAAATCTGCAACAAATATGTATAATTTTATGCCTTTTTTTACTGATTTAGTTTTCACTTTAGTGAAAAAAACGACGATTTTAGCGGCTAAACTCGAACTTAATACCCACCTTAAGGCGTAAGCGAATTTTAGGGGCATATAGCTTTAGATTACTGGCGGACCTGGAAGACGTTAACTTAAGCAGTCTGCTAATGTTTTTTGGAACAATCTGGTTGGTTCAACAGCCCTGCCAACATTTCAAATTTCCATTTCATCCTCATCGCTACCACAGACCCGTAAGTGACACTGCAACAATCGCCAACTGTGATAGTATTTTGCCATCACTATTGTTACAAGAGCCATTTTTTTATTTTGTGAAACACCAGACACAACTAGCTTCTTATAATTTATTTAAATAAAAACGATAATGAAGTGCTGAAAACATAGTTATTTCGCTTAAAATTGTAAAATGTGTATTGGAGAACAATTCCAAATGGAATAAAGTGATAGTTTTCCAAATATTTTTCCAGACACGCTGCCTCCATTGGGAATAAAAGCACTGGCTGATCGACGCTACAACATGTAACTTGCAACTCAACATCAATATTTTATTAATGCATAAAAATATGTTAAATGTGATGTGATAGTTAATGCTATATTTATGAGAATTTATAATGTTTAATAAAATTAATAAACATCTAAACAAACATGTTTTACTTGACCACAATGATTCTTTTACAACTATCTTAAAATGCACTTTCTCTGATTGTTTGAAGAAGCTCTTAATGGCGTCCTTCTAAATGTATCCAGAAGGGCACCTAATAATTGCACCCATGCGATACTTTTTTGTGGTAACTTGGCGTGGTACAACTTATCAATAGTGACTCCGCTTTTCCGAGGTGTTTTGGATATCGTATAAGACTGTTTTCGACGTAGTGGGGATACTCAGAAGCGCCCCCAAATTCAAAAATGTTGGCAGGGAGAAAGATATAATCGAGAAGGTTCAGCGGTTAAAACTAGAAGTGTCCATATATAAAAGGTACTTTTAGTTAAAGTGGTATTACAATGGACTGAATAGTCTAAGTGAGCCTGAAACTTAATCCGACCTAACCTAACCTACACACCAGTGAGAAGAAATTTTGTTTCAAATTTTAGATGGATTTCTTAAATCATGGTTTGTGCCATATATAAGTAATTTTGCTCAATAAAATTTGCAAATTATATCCAAACACATTGAAATTTCAGAATATGTTATTTATTCTATAAAAATTATCTAAATTTGCATAAGATCGTCGTTACTGTACTACCCACAAAAATAATTTTTGATTTCAATCACGAAATTTGCATACGATCGCCGTATGCAAATTTACACAGAATAAATGTTCGTGTACATTTTTGAGGTCTATGACGGTGTAAAGTGTAGTCCAGAATAGAGGTGTGCACGTGAGTAATAGCTCAAGCACACTCATGACGGAAAAATCTTACTCACGTACGATATTGTCTGATAGGTCTCACGCACACGCAGGAAAAGAAAATTTATACTACACAAAAAAAATTTTTGATTTCAATCACGAAAATCGCGGATTCAATCATTTTTTTTTATTTTTATATCACGATAATTATAGTATCAATCACCCATTTTGATTGAAAACCAACACGATTTTCAATTAAAAATTTAATTGACTTTTGTCACGGAATCAATTAATTGTGTGATTGAATCAATTTAAACGTGATTGATTTTTAACATAAAATTCAATCACTGTTTTAATAGAATCAATTAAAATTTTAATTAATTTCGCAACAAAAATCAATCACCTATTTGATTGATTCAATTAAATTAGTAATTGATATTGGCAATAAAATATTTTATTTTTCTGACAAAGAAAATTCTTCTGTCTATAGCATAGACAAAAGAATTTGGTTCTTGTTATTTGTGTGTTTTGTTCTAACATAACTAAGACATACAATCACGATCAATAACAACTAAAGGGTTCAAAAATAAACTATATAAATCATTGTCTTCCTTATCACATTAACCATGTCAGCATGTTCCTTCTAATATGTAGAAGCGCCTAGATTTCCAAGAAATCAGCAGCCTGTAAGCTAAATTAAAATTCTAAATCTAAATTCTGAAAGTAAACAGAATAATTGAAACTTATTTTTGTTCAATTAAAAGTTAATTTTCTTAAACATTACCTGCATAGAATATCAACCCAGCAAAAAAATTTGGAAGTTATTCTCAAGGCACAACTTTAAAAGAACTTCCAAAAATGCTCTCCCAAAGATGTTCTTTATTTTAACTGCATCGGAAGTTCATTTGAGTCAATTTCTTTATAACTCGCTTTTTTATATTTTTGGGGAATGGGAAATTTATTTTTTTTTCAAGTAGTACAAATTATTTAAATTTAGCCGAAAAAATGCAAAATCCTTTATAGAAAAATTTCGAATTTTTGAAAATATTTGATCACAAAAGTTCCAGTCATGCGTTATAATGCATTAATAATCATTTAAAATTTTAAAAATTATTTGTCAAAATATAACAAAATTTCTTAATTCAAAACACAGAATTCCCCTCACACCTTAAGAAGTTATGCAAATTCAGTGCTGCGGCTGTTGAAATGGTGGACATCCATCCTATGACAAGCCCATCTTAAATTCATCGCTTCTGCTTCAATTTGGCACCACTTCCGGATCCAAAAGGGACATTTTCACTACTTTTGTGGCGAAGCTTTTTTTGCTGGGAAGTTCAATTCTCCAGGTTGCAAATTTATAATTTTTTTGCCGCACCCAGAGAAATGGTTGGTTGCAATTCGATAATTACAATGAGGAAATGATGTCAGTAACTATTTTTTGTTACAAGAACAATGTTTTGATTATGTTCCCCATTATACATCCAACACGACCATAAAAAACTTCACAGGATCAAAACGAAATTCCCATAACCATTCAATTGGTTACAATAACCAATGCCGATAAATTTGGTTTTATGCTGCATAAAATTGTTGAGCTAACCACCAGCATAGTGAGACTTATATCATGGGAATCAACAAATGGCTGGTACAACCAAAAGTTGAGTATACTAATAGAATCTTAGTTCAATTATGGGACGGGCGTAAGGTAGTTGTTGCAACAAATAAATATTTATATCAACATCGACATGGTAAATGGTATGACGCTACAAAATTTGCAAAACGGGGAACAGCATTTACTTGATAATAGTCCGCAATACTTTTTGATAAATACCGCATTTACTTGATAAATACCGCAAACTTGGAGTGAAAATAATAAAAACATATATTTTCCATTTATATTTCCAGAATTTGTATCATCAATATCATACCAAATATTACATTGCTTTGCCATTATTTTTGACTCTGATTGGTTCAATAGACGATTTCAACGTGTGGAAATTTTGGAAAGGAATTGTTACTAAAATTAAATTAAACTGAGCCCCTTAACACACCCATGCTAAAAGACTACAACGCACCCAGAAAACAAATTCGTTGCCTCAACCGAATTATTTGCCAACCGAAAGCAGGTGGTTCCATCAACTATCAATGATATCTGTCAGCACAACTAACATTTGGCAATTGTAACTACATGGTAGTATATTGGATCGACTTTGCATTCGTTGTCGCAATTTCATATGAATTGTTTTGTTTGTTGGTGCAACTGCCCTCGATTTTCTTTGCTATTATCCTAACCAAATTCCAATATCAAATGAAAGGGCAGATTATATTGAGATTGAGAATTTATTACAAGATTTACAATCATAATAAACTACGAAAATAAATACAAAAGGTGCTAACAACAAAGGCTTTTGATATACATATATGTGATATAAATTTACATTACAATTTACAATTTTTTATAGGTAATGTTTGGATACCAATGACAGATGGTTATTAGGTTGCAATTATGTGGTCAAACTACAGAACCTAATACAATATATACTTGCCAGAAATTTCATTCCTTAAGCCTCTAGATATAAATACAGATCGACTTAGACTCGTCCTGGGGCCAAATCACCGCATTCGTCATCGAGTTCTGTTTCGTATAGAGAAACATTTCGATCGCATTAAATTTTTGGATCACCGCATTCGATCGTAATTTATTTGGTCTACTACTTTTTTTTACATTGCTGTAAACATATGGTAATAAGAAATTGAAAGAGAGTAGAATTTCAAAATAATGTTTTGTTATCAAATTATGTTATTTCTGAGATATTTATATTGTTTTTGTGTGTTAAAATATATGTGTAAAAATATATTATGAATCCAAGTATTGTTTTTTTCCTCGTTTTCGGATTCAGACGATGAGTACAAAGTGGCATTAATAAGGAAAAATATTCGTGACAAAAGCAGTCCTTTAGCATTGCCTGAAGGAGAGTAAGAGTAAATTGTGTTTTTAACATCCATAGATTTAAAAGACGTTTTCATATGTCAATAGAAGCTTTTAAATATGTTCTTGAAAAAATAAGTTTTTTTGAAGCGGCTACTGAGCATTCCTTTCTTTGATCCGATTCCCTAAATGCAAGTAATATTATATTTTCTTAAATGTATTTTGCCAAAATGGAATAATAATTACATTTTCACCAACTTATTTCTTTTTGTTTACCCCTTTTCTGCTCAAAAATCACTACATACTTCGTTTTCGATAGCATGCTACCTATCGTGTTCAACTTCGAGTAGAAACAATTCGATAACGACTGCGGTGATCCGCGTAAGCTACATTACGAAGACGAAGTACTCGATTTCGACTGCGGTGATTTGGCCCCTGTATTCTTAATACAATAAAAAATCTCGCTTGCCGTAAAAAGTATTTGTGTTTGTTGGTGTATGCAATTTTTATGGAAACTTTTGTAATATTCCTTTTTTATAAATCGGTGCGATACTTACCTGAAGACAACTTCTTTTCTATGGGATAAACTTTATTCAATGTATTGCGGACTATTATCAAGTAAATGCTGTTCCCCGTTTTGCAAATTGTGTAGCGTCATACCATTTACCATGTCGATGTTGATATAAATATTTATTTGTTGCAACAACTACCTTATGCCCGTCCTATAATTGAACTAAGATTCTATTAGTATACTCAACTTTTGGTTGTACCAGCCATTTGTTGATTCCCATGATATAAGTCTCACTATGCTGGTGGTTAGCTCAACAATTTTATGCAGCATAAAACCAAATTTATCGGCATTGGTTATTGTAACCAATTGAATGGTTATGGGAATTTCGTTTTGATGCTGTGAAGTTTTTTATGGTCGTGTTGGATGTATAATGGTGAAAATAATCAAAACATTGTTCTTGTAACAAAAAATAAGTTACTGACATCATTTCCTCATTGTAATTATCGAATTGCAACCAAATCATCATCAGTTGTCAACATTGTTACATTGTTGGACGTGTTTTCAAGTTGCTCCAATTAAAATTAAAATTTCATTGTGAATATCTCGCTTAACTTGTGCTAAAACCGGTGCTTAACGTGATCTAAAGCTTTTGCATTCTGTTCGACATATTTTCGTTTGAGCTGTTTTGTGTTGAAAGCTGTATTTTGTGTTGAAAGCAAACCATCGAAAGCAATACAAATATTTCAGTTTTTGTTGTTGTTTCGAGGTTTCTGTAAACAAAGAGAAAAGGCGCTTTGACCTGTGAGTACACAAATTAGAAACGTCAGCTTACTCCTCACTCAATAGTGTTGGCCAGCGAAACGTCATTCCACTGTTCTCCTTCTGTTTTGATTGATAAAAGCTCACTTCAAAAGTTTTTCTGTGGTTGTTGATCAGGCTAAGTACTAATCACTGGTTGTTGAAATAGCTAAGTACTGAATTTGCTAACCTAAACTCAACTCTGATTTTGTATATGCCTAGAAGTATACTTTGGATTTTACGTATTAAATTTCACATTTGATTTCAAGTCTGAATCATATATTTATTCATTGCGAAATTGTTGGAAATATATTTGCATCCACATTCTTGTCTTTGACATATTAAGAAAAATTGAAAAATGGCTTGCCCTATACCATCGTGTCGTATCACTAAATTGGATGAACAAATGATTTCGTGCTGGATTTGTTCAACAAGTTACCATTCAAAATGTGCGCAATTAGCAGCACGCACAATTGACAACTTACGTGAAGATAAGGGTCTGCGGTGGTGCTGTGAAAAGTGCAAACATATTGATGGCGAGTTTTTTACCTTTTTTAAAAACTGTAGAGCCAGACTCGATGATATTTCGAGGGATTTTGATTTGATCTCAGATCGCTTTAAAAAATATAAGAATATTCTTGATAATTCTTCAAACTTGGACATAGTGTTACAATCACCAACTGAAAACTCCAGAAAAAGGAAGAAATCTAAATCTAACAAGAATTCATCTAACAATGAGATTGAAACAATTTCTCCGACACTAGTTAACACCAATAATAATATTCACGATTCAGAGACTGTTGTCATTCCTACTAACAACGCTGAAACTGCACCTTTACCTATTCCACCTATTATTATTACCCCGTCGCATTCGAATTCACTGAACACTGGAACAGTAGTGGCACCAGCTACTGTGTTAACTGATACTAATTCATTCTTTTCTCCTTTTAATACACCTATAAATCAATCGCCTGCTGGTTCAGCTCCAAAACCTTTAAGGGTCTTACCCCCAATGAAAACCATTTTTGCTGCCCGTTTTGCTCCAGAAACAACTGAGGATGATATTCATTTCTACATAAAATCAAAACTGAATGCAAATGTAGACATTAAGGTATCTAAACTGCAATTTGTAGAGAGGAGGAACAAGTCGTCATTCAAAATTTTCGTACCTGAGGACATTTTTGACACAGTGGTCAATCCGGAATTTTGGCCTTACAGAGCTGTGGTGCATGAATTTGTTTTTAGAGATAGAGTTGCCCGTTTACCTGCACGTCCCGTTGAGCAATCAAAAAACTGAATAAAACCCTGTCTGATACGAATTTTACTTTAGTTTATCAGAATGTTAGGGGACTTAACACAAAATTATGCAACCTATATACGGATAGCTTTGGCTTTGATTATGATTTGATTATATTTACTGAAACCTGGCTTCAAAGTAATATCTTAAATACTGAAATCTTATGCGACAAGTACCAAATTTATAGATGTGACCGCACAACTGGTTTGAAGAAATCTGGTGGCGGCGTCCTAATTGCTGTTTCTTCGAAATTTGCTTCATCAAAAATTGATATTCCAAATGAACTTCAAATTGAATATATAGGAGTGAAAATAAGGTGCGGCCATAATTCATTGTTTGTGACTTGCTCCTATATTCCTCCTGGTTCTTGTAACGATGTTTATAATGCTCATTTGACTGCTATCCAATCGGTCCTATCTACTGCGAGACCCTCTGATTTGATTGTTTTGTCTGGTGATTTTAACATTCCATCTATTACATGGAAATATTGTGAGGAAATGAATTACTCCGTACCAATGCTAAGAAATGGATATCAATCGGAATTTGTTGAAAACTTGTTAAAAGATGGTCTTTTTCAAATTAGCAACATACAAAATTCGAATAATAAATTACTTGATTTATTTTTTACAAATGAACTAAAAGATGTGTTTTTATCACGCGTCAATGCCGTTGTAAATCCTGAAGATGTTCATCATCCCACTGTCTGTATGGATATAAATATGTCTTTTTCGAGATCTATGCGAAATAAACTCGTATTGAAAACTGATAAAATATTCTCTTTTAATAGAACTGATTATGAAAAACTGAACTCATTACTATTAAATGTGGATTGGAATAAAATTTTACCAGCGAGAAATCTTGATGAATCAATTAATACATTTTATGAAACTTTGAATTCATTCATAGCCCAATCTGTTCCATTAATTCGAATAACTTCTCACACTGGTCCACCTTGGAATGACAGTAAATTACGTAACTTGAAGAATATAAAGAATAAACTTTATAAAAAGTATAAAAAATCTGGATCTGTGACTGACTATGCAAACTACTCAATTGCTCGTTCAGAATACAACCTGTGGAATAAACAATCCTATAACAATTATTTATCGAAAATTAAAAATGAACTGAAGCTTAATCCAAAGTCATTTTACAGATTTGTTAATTCTAAACGTCAATCAAATGTGTATCCAAGAACCCTTCACTATGGTGCTGTTGAAGGGGATGATAATGAATCTATATGTAATTTGTTTTCAAAGTTCTTTGCAACAACTTACTGCCATAAGGATTTCAAGCAATCTGATGCGTACCCATATAAGATACAGGAATACTCGACATTCACTACTCCATTTATTTCTCCTGATATTGTGATGAGTTATATGGAAAAGATAAAATGTTCATATCGCCCGGGCCCTGATGGGATTCCCAGTAACATCCTCAAATATTGTGCTCATTCTCTTTCGACTGCTCTGTCATTTCTGTTTAATGAATCTTTGCGCACAGGTCACTTTCCTACGTTGTGGAAGAATTCATTTATCATTCCGCTATTTAAAAATGGAAGCAAGTCAGATATTACGAATTATAGAGGCATTGCTAAATTAAGTGCTATTCCAAAACTGTTGGAGAAAATTATTTCTGATAGTTTGAATCATCAAGTCTCCTCTCTTCTATCGCCTAAACAACACGGCTTCCGTAAATCTTGTTCGACCATAACAAATATCTTGGAATTGACTACAATGGTTAATGAAGGCTTTAGAGATCGTTTACAGACTGATGTTATTTATACTGATTTTAGTAAGGCGTTTGACAAAGTAAACCATTCACTTTTACTGTACAAACTGCATCGCATGGGCTTCAGTGAATTAATGGTATCCTGGTTTGAAAGTTATCTAAAGAATCGTACACAATTTGTAGTATTTGATAACATTATTTCAAAATCAATACATGTGCCTTCTGGTGTTCCACAAGGCAGTCATCTTGGCCCTCTATTGTTCTGCCTATTTATAAATGACCTTCCATCAGCCATTAAATATGGTTACACTCTCATGTATGCTGACGATGTTAAAATTATAAAGGTTATTCGGAATAGTGATGACCAATCCTTACTCCAATCTGATCTGAATAGCATGTACAGATGGTGCTCATCAAATATGATGGAACTGAACATAAGGAAATGCAAGCATATCTCTTTTTATAGATTAAATTATATCGACACGAATTATAACTTGAATGGCACAACGCTTGAAACTGTTGAATCCTTTAAAGATCTTGGAATACTTTTGGATCGCATGCTAAATTTTAGATCTCACATTTCTATGACTGTAAATAAGGCCTATGGATCATTTGGATTTGTCAAGCGCTGGAGTAAGGAATTTTCTGACCCATTTGTTACAAGAAACTTATATACTTCACTTGTGCGTCCTATCCTGGAATATGGATCTGTAATTTGGGACCCACAGTACCAAATTCATTGCAATCGTATTGAATCTGTTCAGAAACAATTTTTACTGTTTTGTTTACGTCGGAATAACTGGACACCTCAAACCTTGCCGTCTTACAAAGAAAGACTATCGCTCATCAAATTACCTACACTGAAAAGTAGACGTACCATGCTGAATATCTGTTTTATGGTTGATTTAATTAACGGAAGATTTAAATCTGACTTCCTTATTAACAGCATATCATTCAATGTACCCTTTAGACCTACCCGCAACTTTGAACTGCTCCACATTGAATACTTTCGAACGAACTTTGAAAACAACGATCCACTTCGCCGTCTTTGTAAAGAATTCAATAAATTTTATTATTATCTTGATTTGTCAGAAGAGAAATACAATGTAAAGAAAAAGATAACATTATTATTAAATACTTGATATATTAACAAACAATATGTATATAATGTAATATATTACTGTTAGTCTGTAAGGGTTTAATCCATAGATGAAAATAAAAAAAAAAAAAAAAAAAAAAAAAAAACATTTCTCTGGGTGTATTCATTTTCTGGTACTTTCCTGAATTTCTTTTATGTTCTTTTGTTTGCTTATTTTCATATCGAAATGTAAGTTCTTACTCTCTTTGATAACAACCCCTTTGTTATTTTGCATTCTCATTTCATCTCTTGTCTATTGTTACTGTAGTTGTAGTAATGCGAGCACATATCTATGTGAGTGTATATGTGTTTGGCAGCCATCAGATGAATAACTTAATGGTCGTAGATTCTTCTAGCGTTGTCAAAGAATGGTCTGGCGTTGCCAGAATATTGTAGTGCTGCCAGAATGGTCGCACATTGTCAGACCGTCATATATAAAAGCGCTCGCATGCTGCTTACAAGTCAGTCTTAGTTAAAGCGTCAAACGAATAACATCAGTGTGAACGAATTGTAAAGCGAATAGTAAATAAATTATAGATTAACGTTATCGAAACGAACAGTGTTTTAATTGACGGGTAATTAAAAACGTAACAATTGGTGTCGGAAGTGAAATAACGGAAAAAAAATCTACAATGAAGTTTAAAGAGCTTCGTGTGGAAGACTTAAGAACGGAATTGAGCAAACTGGAGCTGTCGACAACAGGCAATGAGGCCCCGCTTCAAAAGCGTCTACTGGAAGAGTTTGAACGGCGTAATATGGATATTGCGACGTATGAGTTTGATTATAAGGAGGACATTGACGAATCACTACTCGTCAATACCAGCAGTGTAGAAAATCCATCTGTGGCTTCAAGTGTTGTGGATTACACCTCAATGCTCAATGTTTTGAGCAAAATGATGGAAGAGAATTCTAGAAAACTGGAAGCAAATTGTCTAAAAATGGAAGAAACTTCTAGAAAATTGCTGGAAGAAAACGCCCTAAAAATGGAAGCAAACTCTAGAAAATTGGAAGAAAAATTGGACGAAAATTCTAGAATTCTCAATGAAAAACTACAACAAATTTCTGAAGGCATGGAGAAACGTGTAGACCATATAGAAAATCAAATTGTGGAATTGTATAAGAAAGTCCTTTCCGTGGATGAGAAAATTATGGTTCATGATGAGAAGTTTCTACACATCGAGAAAAAATGTCAGAGCCGGAAATTAAAGGAGGTCCAGTGCGCGTCATCGAGGGCTCAAAAATCAAAACTCCTGTTTTCGATGGCTCAACGTCATTTGATGTCTTCAAATTCCAATTCGAAATGGTTGCTTGTAGAAATTTGTGGAATGACGATGATAAAGCAATTGAACTTCTATTGGCATTAAGGGTAACGCTGCTGATTTGATACAAAGCATTCCCGCTGCTTCTAGAAATAACTATAATGAAGTAATAGCGGCACTTCAACGCAATTATGGTGGAGAGCACAAGCAGGACATCTTCAAAATGGAATTGAGAGGAAAAATTCAGAAATCGGATGAAACCCTACAAGATTTCGCAACAGAAGTTGAGCGGCTAGTGCTTTTGACATATCCAGGTGAGAGTCATCCTCTTGTGGGCCGCATCAAGATTGAGATCTTCGTCAATGGTATTCGAGACCCAGATATAAAATGTGCAACATATGCGTCACAATGGACTGAATAGTCTAAGTGAGCCTGAATCTTAATCGGGCTGCCACTTTAACCTATGCGTCACAAAAGGCTACATTCGCTGAAACAGTAACATTCGCACTTGCACAGGAGACAGCGAGATTGCTAGCGCGGCCTCAAATTCACAAGGTACGTAAAGTAGAAACAGAGTGTGACGAATCAAAGTCCGTTATTGAGTCGATGAAAGAGGCCATGAAGCAGGCAATGCACGAAATGAAGCAAGAGGCAAATAAATCCCGGATCAAATGCTATAACTGTGATAAACCGGGACATCTAGCTCGAGAATGCAAAGCACGACGCAAACAGTCAAGATCCACATCACCATCTCCATTAAACAATAGCCATAAGAAGGTGACCCCACAGTCAAGTGAGTCACCTGTAAACTAAATCGAGCTTGTTCAGCGGGGCAAGAGCTGGCTACCACAAACGATGGCCCCACCATCTCCATAGCAATAGTTCAACAGAAAAATAACAATTTAACTATTGCGGGTATTATTAATGGCGACAAGCGTACTTTGACGTTGGATACTGGTGCATCAAAGTCTATCATTAGATCTGATTTAGTAAAAGGAAAAGAGTCATTCTACGCACGGCTACAGGGGAACCCGCAACCGTATATGGAAAGGTCGCCGTAAAATTAACTATTGCTAACTAATCCGTTACTTATGATTTCATTGAGGCCGATATAGTAGACGAAGTTATAATTGGAGCGGATTTCATGATTGCTTTTGGTCTCAATCTGGATATGAAGCGTCGCACAGTGGTCGATTTGAAATATTTAGGCGGCCAAAAATATTTTTGGACGTTAATGGCTTCGAAAGACTGTATTTTAAAAAAACTACCTATTTATTTTAAAAAATAAATAAGAAAAACATATATTTTATAATAAAAAACACATTTTATTCTCATAAATCATAAATAAATAAAAATGAATTAAATTTTCTTATTGAAAGATGTTTGTATCTCGACTTCTTCGTGCTCAATACTATATTGTGTGGGGCTCGGCAGGTTCTAATAGTTCTATAACTTCACTAGAAAAAATCTTGTGTGAAGTTTTCTTTAACGATCGTTCACTACTTACGAGTGGATCTGAAGTAAGGAGCAATCTTTGATAAATATCACGGTTGCATTCTTCCCTTGAAAATTTTCTTGAAAAATTCTGTCTGTATGACCGAAAATTTTTATTTCGTGCTTCTGCAGCCTCCTCCGATAATTTGCCGATGGGCAACAGTGCATTATCTATGATGGTCGCCCCATGTAATAGTAATTTATGCATTGTTGGAGTCATGGGATGCCAGTCGTATAATTCCACATACATTTGCGCGGTGTTGAAGGCATATTCTTTGAATTTTGTTGTATTTATTTTGTGTCCACTTGAAATCGCCTCTAATAAGATTTTAAATCTATATATTAATTCGTGGTTAATGCCTGTTATGTCCGCCGCTAATTCTGTGTTTTCAAAAAATCTCCTACTCGTATTTCCATCATTGGTATTACCAAAATTGGCTTTAGGTATGTCAACCAACAGGCCAGTTTCTAAGCGGAATCTTTCTTGGATTTCTTTTTTCCTTTCTTCTTCTAATGCTTTCTCTTCCTGGGTCCTTTTCTTTCCATATTTCTTCACGGGCAATTTATATGCCAAATGCAGAATGCTCTCAAAAATACGTATTTTTGCGTGTAATACCGAAATTCCAAACTTAAGAGCATCGGGACTTATTTCGTTCTGTTTGCTTAAATTATTGAAATCTTTGGAAGTGGCGCCACATATATAGCATCGGCTAGTTGAGGTCGTGTTGGTTACAGCATTGCAAACTTTGCCATCAACCATGGTCATTTTCAAAATGTGATTATAATCAAATTCTTTTCCATCACTATGTACTTTTGTAGGAGTGAGGTTCTTAATTTCATTTTGCACATAACATATTTCCTCTTTTGTTACATCTGTAGTTTCTTTCACATACCGAAATCTGATGGGGCGGCAAAATCGTGGTGATGATGGTGTTGGGTTTTGCCATAACACTTTATTATTTTCTTTACCACAAATAATTTGAAGCGGGACAAAAGAACTCAAAAATATACTAGCATCGGATTCGGCGTCTTCTGAGAATTTTTGTTTGTACCGCGCTTGTTGTGACCCGTCACAACCCCATTTATAAATGATCGTTAATGACTTTCTTTCAATTTCGTTAAGGGTTAATAACACTTCTTCCAGGTAGATTGATAACCGTTGAATAGTATGATCCATTAGGTATTGTAAATTAATTTCTGCGCAGGTAGCCGTTACTCGTAATGCCGTCTTTGGTGGGTAGCATTCTTGTTTTGCTTTCAACAAAAGGTCGTAACAAGGGTAATGCTTTGGGTTAGTTGCCCTTATTATTTCATATTGTCGTCTTGTTAGATCAGCTTCTACGAACATTTTGAGTGCTTGGAACGGGGTCAAAGGAGCAATGGTTTCATTGGTCTTGGAATAGGCTTTTCTATATTGACTAGCCTTTGTTGGCGAATTTCCTATTTCTTTGAGCACTTTTGAGGCATTTCTCTGTCCCTTCGTTTGCAAATATGACTTGTGCGGCATGTATAATCATTTCATCATCAACATTTGATCGAAGTTCCTCAGTTTTTCTTCTCTTGCTTCGTTCACTTGATTCCGAAAATGATTTGCTCGGACGACCTGGTTGATTAAGCGAATGCACTGGTATTTCAAAAGTGCCTTCCAGCCAATTCTGGTTGTTTTTCATAAAAACTTCTTCAACTTTATGAGCTTTTAGCCATCTCTGTTTAAACTCGTGTTTGATGTAGGAAAATTTATGTTTAAGGTCCTTTTTTCTTTCCACAGTGTCTCCGCAAGACAATAGCAAGTGGTTTTCTAAAAATTCCAATTTTTCATCCATATTTAGTAAATTTTGAATTTGCATTTGCTCAAACAGACATTTACGAGTTACTATTTTCACCCCCGATGAACTAGGCATCTCCATAGCAAATTTTTTTTAAAATTTTTTTAACAAACTACAGGTAGACATGTTTACTACAGGTAGACGTCAACATTTTATGCCTACTACGAATTTCAAATTTAGACTTTTGGCCGCCTAATTACTCAATATCTACCTATGTGCACCGCTTTGCATCATGTGCTGCTGCTGATGTACGTGAAATTGATCAAGTGTTTCCGATGAGCGGCTTGGTTTCAACTTAGGGTTTTCTTGTTGATGTTGTCGCCCGAATGTAGTCATCAACTGAGATGTATGTTGATGTTGTTGGTGTTGAAGATTTTCATTCATTAACCCATGTCCTCCCATAGCTGAATGCAGCTACATATGTAAATATAACGCACGCTTATTCAAAAGCATCTTTCCACACACCACATCTTCTATGATGCTTTAGGTGTCTTCGATAAGATGTGATGGATGCGAAAATTTCCATACAAACCGAACAGGAGAACATTTTTGAACCTATATCTCTGACACTTAAAATCAGATTAAAGCAGAAATCAAACCAAAGATCTGTAGCAAGCGCTTAAACCATTTACGTAAAATCAATGAAGCTAATTTGAATTATTTCTAGCATTCATTTGTTTATTTTATTCATTTTTGTAATGCATTTGATTATCTTATCCACTTTTTTTGTATAGTTTTATTATTCCTCTTGTGATTTTCCCCATCCCATTCTTATGATTTTTACCGACTGCACCACTGGTCGGCCAGGCAAAGAGTTCAGCCACGATTGTGGAATCCTCCGACCATTTTGCATTGAATCAATGCTTTCGTCGCTTTCCACAGGAAATAACGGTGGTGAACTTTCGCTGGTGGTGAACTCCATCACTTCATCAATATCGTCGATATAAATATCCTCATGTCCTGAATCCTTCGGTACATAATTTATGTCGGACATGCCAGGCTCATAGTCATTATCCTTTAATATTCCTGAATTGATAATTCTTTTCCATTTGTAAAGTTCCTCCTTGGTCATCCTTTGACGATTGTTGCTTGTTACTTTCATTTGTAACTTGTTTCCGTTAGAACAGTTTTAAGAATACTATTTCCATTTTAATGTTACTATACCTTAATGACTTTCATATCTCGATAAGCCCTCAAAATGGGATATGAATGTCCATCCGCATATTTGATTCCCGAATTATTGTTTACACACCAGCCTCCACCAGCCCACAGTTAGAATTTTAATTTGTTTTTCAGCATCTTTTTCCCACTGCATTTTTTCTGGGTTAACAGTTCTTAGATAATCGCAAGTGTGTAAAAGAAAAATTAAGAAAATAAACCAGCGACGATTTCAAACTTAAGTTTACAATTACGATAATCATTCAACTCCACGCACTATATGACAGACGTACACACACACACATACACACACACATACACAAACTGTTAATAAACAAACAGATTGAAATTGAGAAAATAATACCAGTACATCCCAGATTATTAAACTAACCAGGAACATGAACATTTCATGTAAACAATCCAAATGAGACCAATAAGGCAAAAAAAATTAAAAAACATTCATTTTTACTTAAAGGTGAGTATTAAGTTCAAGTTTAGCCGCTAAAATCGTAATTTTTTCACGATTACTTTTCTTTAATAATCCATTTTAAGGAATACACACTTTGTGAAAATTTGCTTTGGGATATTCCCCATCAATTCATAATGAAATCTGCAAAATATATGTATAATTTTATAACTTTTTTTAATGATTTAGTTTTCACTTTAGTGAAAATTAGCGGCTAAACTCGAACTTAATACTCACCTTAAACCAAAATTTCTACACTAAAAAAATTAATTAACAATCCAGCGACAATTTCAGCGTCATTGATCATACAACTCCACACCACATGACACAGACACACGAACTTTCAATGAACAAACTGATTGAAATTAAACAAAACCAAGAGCTTGAAAAATTAGTGTAAACAACTAAATGAGACCAAAAGAAACCATATTCGTATCACATTGAAGTCTCAAATATTACGTCACAAACCAAAAAAAGGGCATTCCCTCTTCAAACTCATTGAATTCAAGACTCGATTAATATCGATTGCAATGTAAAACAAGTATATACGGCCGTAAGTTTGGCCAGGCCGAAGCTTATGTACCCTCCACCATGGATTGCGTACAAAACTTCTACTGAAGACTGTCATCCACAATCGAATTACTTGGGTTGCGGTAACTTTTGCCGATGACAAGGTATCTTAAAACTCCCTAATACCGAAATATATACCACGTAGTCCATACGTGGTATATACTAAACTTAAAATGGCCGATTAAATACGTATATAATTAAATTTGAATAGAAGTAAAATTTTGACAACATTCTCTATAGAATTAAAATTTTGACAACATTTTCTATAGAAATACGATTTTAACAAAATTTTCTATAGAAATAAAATTTGACAAAATTTTCTATAGGAATAAAATTTCGACAAAATTTTCTATAGAAATAAAATTTTGACAAAATTTTCTATAGAAATAAAATTTTGCTAGATTATTTTTGCTCGAGTGGCAAGCATGATTATGAACCGATATGGACCAATTTTTGTGTGATTGGGGATCGGCTATATATAACTATAGACCGATATGGACCTATTTTAGCATGGTTATTAGCGGCCATATGGCTCCGGAGTTCAAATCTGGGGATCGGTTTATATAGGGGCTATATATAATTATGGACTGCTATGGACCAATTTTTGAATGGTTCTTAGAGGCTGTATACTAATACCATGTACCAAATTTCAGCCGGATCGGATGAATTTTGCTTCTCTTAGAGGATCCGCAAACCAAATCTGGGAA
The DNA here is from genome assembly GCF_050003625.1 of Haematobia irritans. Lineage (NCBI taxonomy): Eukaryota > Metazoa > Arthropoda > Insecta > Diptera > Muscidae > Haematobia > Haematobia irritans. The sequence goes on along the minus strand of NC_134401.1, from coordinate 70,802,878 downwards.
TCGGTTTATATAGGGGCTATATATAATTATGGACCGATATGGACCAATTTTTGAATGGTTGTTAGAGACCATATACTAACACCACGTACCAAATTTCAACCGGATCGGATGAATTTTGCTCCTCTACGAGGCTCCGGACTTCAAATCTAGGGATCGGTTTATATGGGGACTATATATAATTATGGACCGATATGGACCAATTTTTGCATGGTTGTTAGAGACCATATACTAACACCATGTACCAAATTTCAGCCTGATCGGATGAAATTTGCTTCTTTTAGAGCAATCGCAAGCCAAATTTGGGGGTCCGTTTATATGGGGGCTACACGTAAAAGTGGACCGATATGGCCCATTTGCAATACCATCCGACCTACATCAATAACAACTACTTGTGCCAAGTTTCAAGTCGATAGCTTGTTTCGTTCGGAAGTTAGCGTGATTTCAACAGACGGACGGACGGACAAGCTCAGATCGACTCAGAATTTCACCACGACCCAGAATATATATACTTTATGGGGTCTTAGAGCAATATTTCGATGTGCTACAAACGGAATGACAAAGTTAATATACCCCCATCCTATGGTGGAGGGTATAATAAACAAATTCATTGAATCTTCTATACCGATGCAAGTCGTTCAAACAAACCCGTACAGAGGGATCTAAGACGTACGAACCAAGGCTCCTTTCTATTTAACCGTCGAACGGAACGGACGTGTTTTTTTTAATAGCGGATAAACTCATCGTAATAAGTACCAACTAAGAATTTCAAGTGTGGTGGGATATTAAGCCACCATGCAGCGAAATTCAAAGTCATCCACTGGGTTGCTAACTTCAGGGCCCAGTGGACGGGTATCGACTGGAGTTATAAATCTGGGCAATGACCAATTAGTCGAACTGTAGACGGGTCGATAGGTGGTGACAATCTGACAAGTCGGACCTTTTCTAAGGTAACGACATAAAAAGGATGTATTCCCTCACGAAAGAGATTCAAGGAACGCAGAAATGCTTTGTTTATCCTAAAGAAGTTAGGATAAGTCGACCCAAGCACGCTGTCGGCTAAACAAAGCGATTCCTTAAAATGGGCTCAAGGCATTCTTGAGACTGGAAAAAGGGAACGATCGCCGGATGAGCTGCCATCCTCCAAAAGGGATCAAATATCGTTTGCCTCAGTTGCTAAAGACAGCTTTGTGATGGCTATCATTAATAATGGAGCATTGGACGGTATGGTTCCACAGGAAAAAAGGGGGAAATTGAGAATGCTCTGTCTGTTGTCTACTCACAGGTGCTGGAAAAGTTTCCCGGCACAGATCCTCGACACCAAGAGGCTTGTTGGTATCAAGGACGATTTAAGCTAGTCGCATTTGAGGACCAGATGTCTATAGAATGTTTTAAATCTGCTCTGATACTAATTGGTGAAGTTTGGGAAGGAGCTGCTCTAAAGTTAGTCGAGAAGAAAGACATACCGGCTAGACCTAGAGCACATGCGTGGATACCTGCAAACCCTTCTGACCCTGAATCTATTTTAAATAGGCTGAAACGATGCAATCCAGATCTTCCAACAGCTGATTGGAAGGTTGGCCGTTTGGATGAAGTGGATGGACCAAGACGGCATGCATTGTAAGGCTGCATTTGCTGCCTTAAAAGTTCTCCTGATGAAGGGAGACATAGACATCGTTCTTATTCAAGAACCATGTGTTTATAGAAACAAAATATGTGAATTAAGCACTCCGGGTTTCAAACTTTTGCATAATACCGGTAACGATATAAATCGAGTATGTATAATTGCTAAAAACGAACTAAACTTGATTCTGCTTCCTTCATTGAGCAATGCAGACACTGCCGTTGCCAATTTAGAAATAGCCAATGCGAATATTGGGTATCTTCGGTCTACATGGGACATGATAGGGAGATGCCTCCATGTGCCGTTAACACCTTAGTTGAGGAGCCATTGAAAACAAAGACAAAACTCATTATGGGAAGTCGCTAATAGAGTTTATTTTGCGTACTAATCTGGTAGTCTGCAACAAGGGAGATGCCCCAACCTTTGTCACTAAAAACAGGCAAGAGGTTTTGGACATCACCTTGGCCTCGCAAGAACTGAATGAAATGATATCTGAGTGGCATGTTTTAAGTGAACACAGCTTCTCAGATCATCGCTACATCAGTTTCAAATTTGATACCACCAAGACCATATTTTCGCCAAATGTTAGGAAAGCTGACTGGAATAGGTATAGGGAATCGTTCAATATGATGATACCGGAAACAACAGACACAAGTATGAGAAATGTGCAAGATATCGAACACGCAGTGGAGCGGATTACTAAGGCCTTCAACATCTCACTGAATGCTGCATGCCCTAGAGGGCAGCCAAGGGGGAAAAATCGACCACCATGGTGGTATACGGAATTAAGTAATATGAGGAAATCCTGCAGGAAGCACTTTAACAACGCAAAGTCCACTAGAGCCTCTGAGGATTGGGACGCTTACAAGAAGAATCTGAGAGGATATAAGCGAGAACTGAGAAAGGCTCAGCATAACTTTTGGAATGGTTACTGCAGCAGTATTGAGAATACGTCCGAAGCTTCCAGACTACGGAAGGTTCTAGCATCCACCAACTCCGCTCTAGGTTTCATTAAAACATCGGAGGGCAATTGGACAACGTCCAGTGAGGAGACGCTGGAGGTACTATTGGACACACATTTTCCTGGAAATCAGACGGTTGAACCAGGTTCTGGCGGTGCCACAGTGGCTCAGCGGTCGTTTCCTATCGAGGAAATTGTATCGGAATCTAGAATAAGATGGGCGGACCATTCAAATCTCCCGGACCTGATGGAATTACTCCGGCGGAGTTACAAGCAGTGACTGACAAAATTATCCCCTGGTTGTCGGCGATATATAATGGATGTATCAACTTATCATATATCCCAGGAAAGTGGAGGGAAACAAAAGTCGCTAAAGCGGGAAAAGCTTCTCACTCGACGGCGAAGGATTTCCTACCAATCAGCTTATCCTCATTCCTGCCCTTCGGGGCAGGTCTACTGAGACCGCTATGCATGAACTAGTCAGCTTTATTGAAAGCTCACTATCTGTCAAAGAATACACGATCGTGGCGTTTCTAGACATCGAGGGGGCATAACGTCCATACGAGCTCGATATTAAATGGACTGACAACTCTGAATGTTGATCCATGTATACTTAGACTGCTACACGACCTGCTAATGAGGAGCCATATTTCGGTCACACTAGGACAAGCTAACATACAAAGGTATTTGAACAGAGGCACTGCCCAAGGAGGAGTTCTATCACCTCTTCTTTGGAACGTTGCCATAAACAACCTTCTGGTTCCCCTAGAAAAAGAAAGGATAAAAGTGGTGGCATACGCAGACGATGTGGCTCTAGCAGTCAGGGGAAAATTCGCATCTACAATCAGAGATGTTATACAGAGAGCCCTCCGGATGACTGAGAAATGGGCGAAAGACAATGGTCTTGGAGTAACTCCTGCAAAGACAGAATTAGTCATGTACTGCAAAGATCGCAAAGCTCCCACGGTTAAGCCCATATCCTTAGGGGGTATTGAAATTCCCTTTGGTGAGTGTGCAAAATCCCTTGGCGTTATTCTGGACAGGAAGCTGAACTTTAGGCTTAATATTGAAGAAAGGGCGAGAAAAGCCACGGTAGCTTTGTACTCGTGCAAAAAGGCAATAGGAAAAAAGTGGGGACTAAAACCGAAAATTGTGCATTGGCTATATATGGCAGTGGTTAGATCTATAATGCTATATGGTGTGGTAGTCTGGTGGCCGGCACTTCAGCAACCGACAGGTTTAGATAAAGTTCAGCGTATGGCGTGCTTGTGTATTTCAGGCGCATTCAGTAAGACAGGAACAGATTCCCTTAATGGCATGCTGCATCTATTGCCTTTAGACATTTTGGCCAAACAGTCAGCTGCAACAACGGCTGTGCGGTTGCGCGAACTATCGCTGTGGTCGGAAAAAAGTTACGGTCACAGTTCGGTCCTCGAAATAAAAGATGTGCCTGACGTAGTGGATTACACTTTGGCGAGTCCACTTTTCGACAAAAAGACCCAGCGGAATAAAGAATATATAGATTTCTACACTGATGGCTCCAAATTGGATGGAAAATTGGGTTTCGGAGTATTTTCTAATGATCAGGAACTTCGAATAGCGAAAACATTACCTAATCACTGTAGTGTTTTTCAGGCTGAAATATTAGCAATAAGAGAGGTGGCGAATTGGCTGAGAAGTAATGTTCCAAAAAATGTGGGCATTAATATATACTCAGACAGTCAACCTGCAATAAAATCCTTGGACTCTGTGTTCCTCAACTCGAAAACGGCCATCGACTGCCGCAAATCTCTCAATGAGACCTAATATTAACCTAATATGGGTGCCTGTCCATAGGGACATACCGGGGAACTGCGAACCGGATGAGTTGGCAAGGCTAGGGACTACCTTACATATTCCAGGGGAACTAGAATCTGTTGGTATGCCCCTGGCTACCTGCAAGCTCATGCTGCGTGAGAAGGCTGTTATGATGGCAAATGTTCGATGGGAGAGGCTGTAACGACACCAAGCAAATATGGCCCCATTTAAACTTAAACCGCACACTAGATATGCTAGTGTTCTCCAGACGTCAGATATCACTCCTGATATCTGCTATAACGGGTCGCTGCCTGATAGGCGATTTTGCAAAAACTATAGGCGCGAAGTATAATGACTATTGTATGAGCTGTCATGATGGGGAGGAAAAGGAATCAATTAAACACCTCTTGTGTGAGTATCCTGCATTTTGTGTAAAGCGCAAGCAACTTTTAGGAGCATATAGCTTCAGATTACTGGCGGATCTGGAAAACGTTAACTTAAGCAGTCTGCTAATGTTTTTGGAACAATCTGGTTTGTTCAACAAAGAAAAATAATCAAGAAGGTTCGGCGGTTAAAACTAGAAGTGCCCATATGTAATAGGTACATGTAGTTAAATGTGGTATCACAATGGACTGAATAGTCTAAGTGAGCCTGAATCTTAATCGGGCTGCCACTTTAACCTAACCTAAGGCTTGCAGATATACGTAAACAATCAACTGAGAACAAAATCCCATGACCACATAATTAGCCATCCAATTTTGCGACAGAAACTTAAAACAAAACCAACAACAGCATGTTCTTCGATTACCCACCACACACAGAGAACAATTTGGTTGGAAATCGGTTCTGATAATGAAAATTCTACATTTAGAATTATATATTAGGTGTGTCAACCTATTTTCTTTAATGCAATCATCTTTTCATGCTTACTATCATTTGGCAATCATTTCAATAGAATTTCGTTTGTGATACAAGACAAATGGTTGAAGCAACAAAATCTATATATTTTGAAGCATTTGTTTCGAATTCTGTTTGCACAACCAACTTTAAATAAATTTCGTAACTGCCATTTAGCAATCAGAACTGACATACAGTATTCACAACCGAATCCTATTTGAAATATTTCTAAATGTCACTTCAATTTTTGTTAATTACTTGGTTCTCAAAGAAGATATTTTTTTGTTTGTTTTTCAATTAAACGTAACTAATGACGATTTTTAAAGCGCTACAAAGTGGCATCCACTATGTTGTTCAAAGCATTATTTTGAGGACGTAAGTAAAAGATACGTAACGATATAGGAGTGGACCATTTATGTTGGGTATATTATAGGGCATAAAAATCATACGTACCCCAATCGGATTTAATGACATATCTCCAGGATGCTTTGTGTACTTGGAACCTCACAGAGATGTCATTGTGAATAAATTGGTAGGTTCTGAACTGTTTATATAAACATGAGTGCACCAAAATCTAACTAATCTTATTTGATTTATTTTTAAACAATAATCCAATATGTCAACGTTGTACAACAGACCCAAGTGGATACAAAGGGCCATGGGCCAGATTATTTTTCATAATGCCTAACACACTATCGGGACGCACTCAGCAATAAGAAGAAGTTCATCACTTGTGGTTTCAAAATTGGCTTGCTTGTCCAAACGTGTCTGTAGGCACAGACCAAAATAACTTATAGCGACCAAAAATAACTTATATGCAAAAGCTAGTAATACGGATCCATTTTTATGCATTTTAATATTTAAAAAAGTCGACTTTCAACTGAAGGTCATAATGGGATGTGTATTAAATTTTGTTTGCCCAACCGCCAAAACATTTTAAGGACATTAATTGTTATCATACATTGTATTTAGCTATACATCTTTAATACAAATATTTAGACGTATTTAAACCAAATAAAAAAATAAAATTTAAATGAAATTAATTTGTAATTGGGGATGGGTGACACAACCAAATGAAGGGAACAACGAAAAATTCCATCGTCTGATACAACCAACTCCATATATAGTATTAGTTGGAGTTCCCATAATTCGATTGAGTCGACCGAATTTGTCGGGTGACACAACTGCTAACTGATAGTTGGTGCAACTACCAAAAGGAGGTTGGCAATAAATTCGGTTATCACACCCAATCTGTATTCTCTGTGCATACTCCGAAAACACATATGTGCGATCCAATGTTTGCCATTTTGCATAGAGATGCACCATGGGTCTTTTCTATACAAATTATTTCAGAAAATAATTGTGAAAATTAAAAAACATTTCCATTTATTTTTTTTTTTATATTTATAAAAATAATATTTATTTGTCTTGGTTATTACTCATTGTAATACATTTGTTAATACGATATATAAAAAGCATCCGCAGACAAACATTGCTACAACTCCAATCTGCTAGGAGAATCTTCCTCTTCGGAAAGCGGTTTCCTTGATATCGAGAATTCTCCCCCACTTAAACGTTAAATGGATTCATCGCTCAAGGTGTTGAACCTCTTCGGCAAATAAAACATCTGATCATCCTCCTTCAAATTGAGAACCACCGATTCACCATACTTTGTAGAAGTTCTATAGCACGCAATGATCTCATAGTCCTTGTGCGCCTCCATATCCTTCAAGTGAATAATTTTCTTCAAATTTTTCTTGTTAAAATCAGCAATCAAATCTCTGTTATCCGCCATCTCTCAATAATTTCAATATACAATATATTCTAATTAGCATAAAATGTAACGACTAACTTTTATACTTTATCAACCATACTCTTTCTGCATTGAACTTCCATATCCCGTCGTGGGAATGTTTACTTAACATCCTCAAACACATTAAAGTTCTCCAAACCATTAAATTTTCATAAACAAACACACCGTGGGAATGTTTACGCAACGTCCTCAAACTCATTAAAAATCCAGAAAACATACTACATTTTTACATCCCCACCCACTCTGAGATTGTTTACCTAACGGACTCAAACCCATTAAAATTACATAAACAAACTACATTTTTTACACCCCCACCCACTCTGAGATTGCTTACCCATCGGCTTCAAACCCATTAAAGTCCTCAAACCCATTTAAATTTCATAAACAAACCAATCTTGGGATTGTTTACCTAACCGCCTCAAACCCACTAAAATCCACAAAGCAATTAAATTTCATAAACAAACCCACCGATTATTTACTTAACGTCCTCAAACCGATTAAATTAAAAAAAAAAAAACAAATTCTCAAATTATACGATCCACCCCCTGTGCTATTTGTTTACTTAACGGACTTAAACCCATTAAAAATCCTCAAACCCATTAAGAGTATTGAATTACAATCGGTATTAACCTTCTACTAATGTCCAGCAAAGATTTTCTTCGGGAGAAAATTGAAAACCAGACTTAGTCTTCTCAAACCACCAACCACTAAAACCGGTTGGAACAAGTGGTTTGTAGTTCAATGCCTTTGACCTTCAGAGACAAATTGTGGAAAAGTAGTTTTCGCTTATAGTCCATACCCATAGTTGCACCAACTTTTTGGACAAAATGTGAAATTCGACAGTTAAACAAATTCTTTTATATGCCATTTTGGTATATAACTGTTCTCACATATTTCCAGAAATATGACTATAAAAGGAAACATAAAAAAGGCGATTTATTTTTTTATTAAAATATATTTACATCAATGAGTTACATTTTCAAGGAATCAAAATTAACTCAATTCTAATATATATCTGGTTAATAACCAGGTCTGAAGATATTTGCATGATGTTGCCCCCATTTTATTTTATTGTGGATTATATCTTAAATAGTCTATTCGATTTCTTTTTGTCAGCACAATAAAAAAATGGAATATATGCAAAATTGGCCTGTAAGTGATATGGATTATTCAGCAACCTATATACAGTATGTCAAGAAAGTCTTTTGACATTGCCAAATATTTCAAATTCCAGAAATAATTGAAGTAAAAATCGAGTTGTTAATTCGTTTTGAGAAAAATAAAATATGTATACTTTGCAAAATACATAATAAAATATTTTTTAAAATTAAATTATATTTAATTTTGGAACAAAACATAATTTTTATCCTATTGTCAAAACACTTTCTTGACATACTGTATGTGAAATTTATGTCATAATGATATTAGAAGAATGATTTTTGGACTATGTCTGAAAATCTCCTATATGTTCGATGGACTATAAGCGAAACCTAATGTATTATTAAACAATCTATATTTTTCAAGTATTTATTACAGCTTCCACTCTTTGAAGAACTCATGTTCTCTATCAAGAAGTCCTGAGCTGACCACGATCGCAAATCTATTGATATAAAAATGCGCTATTTATACTAAATTGACAAAGATCTGTATATATAGTAGTTATAGTCATCACATTCACACCATAGAAAAGAAAACTGCACTATTAAGGTAAACGTGTTAATTTTCAATTCCATTTATATTTTAATAGAAACCCTTCGAGGTCAATGTATTGTATTTAGCACCAAACTTAGATAATGTAAATCATTTTCCGAGTCAAATTTATCATTTATTTTGATTTTCCGAGTCAAAATTGAATTAAAACAAACAGCCCAATAAACACAGGATGAGAGTTTTTCAATTGCAACACCTTTTCAGTTTGAGGGTAAATATAAATTTCAACATAAATTCAACTTGACTTGAAACAGCTCAACTTCAATAGATCTTCAAATTGTTTGCGAATTACATCCAATTTGTCAAAATATACGAAAGCTTTAAAAATGTGTTGAAGATAATTGGAGAAAACTTTAAAAAACACTACCCTGAAATGCAACGAAAAAACATCATAGTTTTCAATACCACTTTGGACAACAAAGTTCCTGGAAGAAATAAAAAATGTAGAAAATTTTTAATAATCAACTGAAATTACTCAAAATATTTTATAATAATTGGTAAGTAATAATAAAACACGAAACGAAAACTTTAAGGAAGTCACTAAACTCAAACCTGAAATGCAACGAAAAAACATCATAGTTTTCAATACCACTTTGGACAACAAAGTTCCTGGAAGAAATAAAAAATGTAGAAAATTTTTAATAATCAACTGAAATTACTCAAAATATTTTATAATAATTGGTAAGTAATAATAAAACACGAAACGAAAACTTTAAGGAAGTCACTAAACTCAAATCTCTTTGCGGGCAACTAAAATAAAATTAACCTTGGTATTTATGCTTTTCCATATCAACAACTACTGGATGATAATTCGCATCACATTGATAGTTTAATTTACATCGCATCATCGGTTTAATTTGTTATTTAACTCTCTGGCCATCAAGTTCCTTGAAAATTGATCGTATTTTAATGAGTTTTACAATAATTTTGTGACGCCAACGTTCTTGAGGAAATCCAATTTTGTGGTTTTCAGTACATTTTGTGCCACGAAGTACGTGGTCAGTTGGAAGAAATAAAAAAAAAAGGAAATATTTTTGTTTTGATATCAGCTTTAAAACCATTGTGTTGACTAAACTACAAGAGTAGCTTAACCAAAAGAGGAAAAGAATGTTTGTAAGATGGTTGGATGAACGCACGTTTCGGAATTACCCCATTTCTCATCAGCATCCTCTACTTGCAGCAAAACTATCAACCGATTATCAGAATAAATTCAGGCAGTTCACCAAACCCAAAGTGAACCACACTTGAACCCTCTGTAAAAAGGTCTATGATAGCCGGCTTATGCCGAAATAAATTCATACAAACATCTCTCTTTTCCTTTACCACCATCAAATCATCGATTTGAGTGAAGTTGGCTGGGTTTATTTTGAGCGTGCTTCCTCTTACTTCATTCGTGTTTTGTTTTTTTTTTTTATTGTTGGTTTGTACTTCAATCATATTTGTTGTCTTGATCTCAGCTTTAAAACCATTGTGTTGACTAAACTATGAAATAAACACGATTGTTTTGATGTTTGTTAATTTGATTAAGCATTTATAAATTCTTATAAATATAACATTTATACGACTATCATATCACATTTAACATAATTTTTTTGCATCAATAAAAGAATGATGTTGAGTTACAAGTTGCAAGTTAAATGTTGCAGCGTCTATCAGCCACCGCTTTTATTCTCGATGGAGGAAGCGTGTCTGGAAAAATATTTGAAAAACTATCACTTTATAATTATATAAAAATCAATTGTAAGGACAGGAAATGAATTGTCTGAGTCTTTAATACATACTCAGGAGTAAGACAGGGTTGCTCCTTATCGCCGCTATTATTCGCTTTATATATAAACGATCTCCATGACTGACTGGAAGGAGGGCTGATGGTAGATGACATAAATGTTCGTATATTGTTATATGCGGACGATATAGTGATCATTGCTGAGAACAGCGCAGTTCTGCAAAACATGATTGTTAAACTGGAAGACTATTGCATGCGTTGGAACATGACAGTTAATTTAGAAAAGTTAAAAATAATGGTCTTCTGAAAAGTGGGCAGATTGTCACGAACTGAAAAATGAGTTTTCCTAAATCAACAAATCGAAGTGGTTGATGAATACATCTATCTTGGAGTCATACTAACACCAACTATGTCATTCACAAAACATGTAGAGGACAGAAATGTTCTATCCAAAAATTGTATAAATGCAACATGGAAAGCTTTAATAAATAAATCTCAAGTCGACCTAATAGTCAAATGGAAAATATTTCAAAGTGTATGCAGATCAGCACAATCCTATGAGGCTCAAGTATGGGGTTCTGCCTGGTTTGAAGATATTTCTTGAAAAGGGGTGCTGGGGCTTCCAGAATTTACACCAAAATATATATTATCGTTGGAAACCGATACGTTGGATAATCATTTCCATACGCTACAACTTCATCTATATTATATATGTAAAACAATTTTCCAATACAACGCACACCGTTTGCCTCACAAAAGATATGGAGTAAAAAAATATTCTGGGCAGATACCTTGCGAAAAAAATGTAATCAATTTAATATGGAAGATTTCGTTGGCACATCACAGCAATGTCAGTACACAATACAGACATTAATACAAATGCTAAAAACACAAACTTATCTCGAAAACCCGTTACTACAGACTACTGAACTACGATGTCGGTGTAGAATACATGAAAGATCTTTGGAATGTAAATAAAATTGCTACTATTTTCAAAACTTGAACGCCAACTCATTCAATTCAAATAGTAATAAACAGAGTACGCTATGCAACACATACGTGTTAAACATTTTGGTTGTTGTTCTTGTTGTTGCAACAGTTTATTGTGATTTCATCCATTTTTATGTTATACGCTCTGTTACTTCAGCTTGTGGCCAGATCGAGGAACTCTGCAACTAAGGTGGGGTGCATCCAGAGTAATCTGGTGGTAAGTCGGCATGAGAAAAGATGACGCGTGTCGTGTAGCCCTTGGTTGCAAATTGGACATACGTCAGCTACGCTGCTATCAATCACTGATAAGTAGGAGTTGCGGCGGCTGCACTTGCCTGATCTTAATTGGGCTAAAACTACCCTCGTCTGCCGTGGGAGGTCTCTTTCCTCCGGTGATATGGGCGGTGGACGACCTCCGAGAACAGGATTAACCTTGTAGCTGCTCGGGACCCACCGTGGTGCAATGGTTAGCATGCCCGCCTTGCATACACAAGGTCGTGGATTCGATTCCTGCTTCGACCGAACACCAAAAACTTTTTCAGCGGTGGATTATCCCACCTCAGTAATGCTGGTGACATTTCTGAAGGTTTCACTGCAATGTGGAACGCCGTTCGGACTCGACTATAAAAAGGAGGTCCCTTGTCATTGAGCTTCAGCTACAGTATCCTCATGAATCCTGTTCAAACCTGCCTGGTACGCTGCTTGATCTAGAGGCTCTCTTTTGTAACGCTGGATCTCGCGCTCTAGATGATGTATATCAACCCTTACGTTCCTGGGTGGTGGTTGTGTATCCATGAGATGGTGGTTTGGATGATTACTGCGATAACAACCCAGGATATACTGCTTTGACAACATATAATTGTGTCTTCGCACAGGGATGATCTTTGTCTTCACATAAAGATTATCCAGGGGTGTGCTGCGGAGACACCCAGTCGCAGTTGTCCACTGCGTGTCACTGGTCTGCGGTGTCCACACTGGAGCTGCATAGTTTACCACTGACCGGCCAATTGCCTTATAAGTAGTTAACAAGGTTTCTTTGTCCGCATCCCAAGTACTGCCGGCAAGTGACTTGAGGACCTTGTTTCTACCGCGGGTCTTATTACATATTGCAGTGGCATGGGCAGATGACCTGAAAAGGCTGTCGAATGTTACCCCGAGTATCGTGGGGTAGTTTACTGTCGGAATTATTTCGCCATCGACTCTAACATTCAACTGCCTACGCACTTCCGCCGTCCGTGTAGTAAACAGTGTGGCTGAGGATTTGGTTTCTAGCAGTGAAATAACTGGTAATATCAGCAATGCAGACGTTTAAACGATCGCATATGTCATCAAAAATGGGTCCGGATGCCATGATTGTACAGTCGTCCGCATATGATACAATCTCGACGCCGTCAGGAGTGGGTGGAATCGAGGACAGGTAGAGGTTAAATAGTGCCGGAGATATCACCCCACGCTGGGGAACTCCCTGTTTAACTCTACGGGGTTTTGACGTTTTATCCCTGAATTCCACGTACGACTGGCGTCCACACATATAATTCAGAACCCAACGTTTCGTTCCTACATGGTCGATTAATACTATTAACCATGTTCCTTAATCTATATCTGTCCATAAAGCTCGAAAAATAATTGTATAATTAGATATAATGCATTTGGACGTCAATTGCCTGTTTCATTATCAGGCTAACATGAAATATAATAAAATAAATAATAATATCACTTTATTCCATTTGGAAAGTCAAAATTTGTTCACCAATATACCTTTAACAATTTTAAGCGAAATAACTATGTTTTCAGCACTTCATTCTCGTTTTTATTTAAATAAAATTTAAGAAGCTAGTTGCGCTTTGTGTTTCACAAAATATAAAATGGCTCTTGTACACTCATAGAAAAGTCTGTTGTTAATAGCAAACGCTGTATGCTGTTTTCAGCAAACAAAATGCTGCTGTTTTATCAGTTTTTTTGCTAGAATAGCAAACATGCTGCAGGAAAGTCAGTTGTTTGCTGAAATTTTCTGCTGATCCGAATAAAATTATAAATTCACTCAGGTCAAATGGATAATAGTAAAATTCTCTTAACTTCTATGAATATGTGGCTCACATAAATATTTGTACCGAACGACAAATCTAACATGTCAATGTCTTCGATAGTCGATATATGGCTGTTCTGTAATTTAAAAAAAACAGGCGCAGAAAAACTCAACTTGATGAAGATCTTCTAAAAGGACTCTTATATTTTTGTAAAGTATTTTCCAATAAGAGCTGGTATTTGCGTATTCGAAGAAAAATTTAATGTTTTGAGATACATGTTCGGATGTTTATTTCATAATAAAGCGAAAAGTATGCTGTTGATAATGAAAAGAAATTTCAACCAAATATATTCATCACTCTTATTCCTGAAGTTGCCCTCGCCGTCGCTTTTTGTCGTCTGTCGCTTTTAAGTCCTCTCGTCATTCATTTGGTATTCGTGCGAAGTGGCGATGGCGGCGACGTCGATTACTTTTTGTACCAATTACAATACTCGGTAATAAAAGGCCGATATCAAAAGAAAACAATCAGCTGATGTGCAAAAAAAGAGTTTTAATTTTTTCGGTTTAAAATATTTTTATTCTATTTATTTATTTTAAATGTTGAATTACACACCATGCGTCAATCCGTGCGTTGATGGAAGGGTTGATTTTTTCTGCGGCAGACTATTCGAGCTTTTGATTTCAGAGAGAAATTTCAACTCTTCAATCATCGGACGCATTATACGCATTGAACGCATGGTATGTAATTCTACCTTAAGTCGGAAAATCAAGAAAATATATTTAATTTGACGCGGAAAAAATGTGGATATATATTCGAGGACAGTAAATGCTTCCAAAACTACAAAAGTGGCAACGACGCTGAGATCATTGGCACAAGGATCATCGTGAAAGAAAACAATCAGCTGATGTACAAAACTGAATTTTAATTATGTGCGTTTAAATTTGACTCGGGAAATAATTTAAATATCTACATTAGGACAATAACAACATCCGGCATATACAATTGGAACGACGTTGACATTATGTGTCCAAGGATCATTCAAAGTTCGACACAATTGGTGCTAAATAAAATACATTGGCCTTGAAGCATTTCTATTAAAAATAAATGGAATTGAAAATCAACAACGTTTACTTTAATTGTACAATGTTCTTTTCTATGATATGAATTTTTTTTGTAATTGTTGAAGATTTTTTGTAATTGTTGAAGATTAGTCACTTTACCTCTTACCAATTTCTATGTTTTACATTTATTTTTCAATTGTTCGATTAATAAAGTCTAAAAAGCTTCTTCAAAAATTAAACACTAAACTCGTCGCTGGTAAATTTAAAGGCGACAAAAAGCGACGATGTTGGCGATAAAAAGCGACACCAGGAATACCGATTTTCTTCGATAGCGGAATATATCGACGAACGGAATACCAATTAGTGGTGACTGACGAAAAGCGACGGCGAGGGCGACTTCAGGAATAAGGGTGCGTGTGAATTCTATCGCTGAGTCTGTGATTCGACGCTGGGTTGATAGCATTCTTTCATCCGACAGGAAGTTTTTAAAGTCGCAATATCTTGGTGGCTTATTATGATTGCCCAGCTTGGAAACGTTGCCTGCAAAAGAGTTGCTTGTATGACACGTAACTGTTAAAAGTTAGAGTTGTCCAGTTCAACACCAACCAGCTCCAAACATAAAACAAGTTCATTTGTGAAAAAATCAAGTAACTCCCCAAGGCCACTAACCAAACAGTCGTTCATTGAGAATAGAGGACCCTCAGATAAAACAATTTTGCATTTTGACATATACGCCGAGGTGGAAATGAGCCTCATTTGTTGTTTGTTAATGTTATTGCTACAAAAGTACGCGAACAGACCTATTGTTGGTTTTGACAAATGTCAACGTCGATATGACAAACGCCAACGCCGTCAAAGCATCACTTTTAGACGAAAACACGAGACAAGCCGGGAAAATGGAAAAACAATTTTGTGTTGTTTTGGAATATAATTTCCAAATTTTTTTATTATATTTGGTAAGTATTGTATAATATTGTATTCCTTTTAAAGTCCTTTTGTTTTTAATAATTTTTAGATTGGAAAATTACTATTATACATTGATATATGGGAGCAACCGTCGTACAATGGTTCATACCCGCTGTGCAAACAAACGGTTATAGATTCAATCCTAGTTTCGCCCAAACACCATAAGGTTTTGAATTGATGTTGACATTTGTGAGTGTTTCAAAGCTACTCTAAAATTTTCATCGCAATGGGAAATTATGTTCAGGCTCGGCTATAAAAAGGAGATTCCTTGTCTTTGAGCTTCCTACACGGAATCGGGTGGCACTACAAGAGAGAAGTTTAACACTGCTGTATCATAATGGACTAAATAGTCAAAGGGAACCTGAAATAACGGGCTGCCACTATAGCTAACCTAAACTGTACCCGGATGTTTCACAATTGGCAAAGTTCACCTTAAATGTGAGTATTAAAACCAGGATAACTTTACAACGTTGCTATTTTAGCTAAATAATGCCACGGCCTTAAGAGAATAATGTATGCTTTTAGTATGAATCAATTTGATTTTTTGCTAAAAGCACCTATTCTATTGGTCAACTTTGATGGCATCGTTCAATATAATTCCTATAAATAAAAATAGTTTACAAAATAAAATTTTTGTCATGTCATGTTTCCGATATATCCTTATAAAAATATAAGGATATCTCAGAAACTGCATTATAAAAAAAATCTTAACCTCTATTTTCGAATTCAGGAAATGGAAATACATAAAAAGCAAACTCTCATCAAATGTAAATTTTAGTGTAAACTAATGTAATTACTAATTGTTTTTTTTTTTTACTTTTCACTACAGATTGTCTTAACATTGTTGTTTTATCCGCGTATATAAGGCCAAGGAAGAAATACAAACGAAAATAAATCCTGGACAACAATCCAACTCAACTTCCAATACTTTGATGGAATTCAATTTATTTCACACATTTAATATATGTAGAAGTTATAGTATTAAATGATTTACGGGTTTCATTTCAACATATCGTTAAAAAACGACAAATTTTGTTGCTGGGACAACAAACATTTGCAGTAAAAATGTTAGCTATTTCAACTAACTCAGTTTGCTACTTTAGCAGCGATGTTTGTCAAAAACATTTAGCAAACACATTTGCTAATTCAGCAGCATTTATTTGCTATTGTAGCTGTAAAAAATGTTTGCTGTATCAACTAACGAATGTTTGCTGAAGCAACTACATGCTACTGTTGTCCCTTTTTCAGCAAACAAAAACTGCTGTTTTAGCAAACATTTTTGCTATTATGAGTAACAACATTTTTTGGGTTTAACTATAGTGATGGTAAAATACTTTCATGCACATTTCATACTTTTTCATACCTTCCCCCATCACAGTTGGCGATTGTTGCAGTGGCACTTACGAGTCTGTAGTAGCGATGAGGATGAAATGGAACTTTGAAATGCTGGTAGGGTAATAGTTATGTGACACCAACATTATGGAGGAAATCGAATTATATATGTAAAAATGTTTCAGATATTTAAAGTTGTATTGATTTATTATTTTATTTATTAATACGTTTAATAAGATAATTATGTTTTGATTGGTATTATATTATTATTTTTATATATTATTAATGTTATTGTTAATATTATTATATTTTTTAACGAAAAAAATTAATAAAATTTGCAAAATCCCTAGAAATTTAGTGTTGACTTTCAATTCGAGCTGGGATTGACTTTCATACAAATTGTGGTTAGAAAGTATTCGCAACAATACTAATTTTTAATTTGTCTCACATTGAAAACTGTTAGAGAAATTATTGAGTAGCGATGCATCCCAATTTGAGGAATCCAATTGAGAGATTATTGCTATTGTGTTGAATTTTTCTGTTGAGGGTAATGTCTGTTTTTTGTTGAGAACACGATTGTCTCAAAAATTTCCCAACTTCAATATTACCCTAATCTTTTGAAAAAATGTTTGAAATATTATTGAATTTTAGTATTTTTCAAACGTTTGTGTTTATTGGAAGTCGTCGTTGCCGTCGCCACTCTGCAGGAATACTAAATGAATGGCGAGACGACTTAAAAGCCACAGACGACAAAAAGCGATGACAAGAGCGAGGGCGACTTCAGGAATAAGGATTATTAATGCACAAGAGTAAAATATAAGATACCATATCCACTTTAGTGAAGGTCAGAGGGTTATGGTACGTGATTATCGTAATTCTAATAAATCCAGTTGGACTCAAGCAACTATAAAACAACAACTTGGACCTCAACTGTATTCGTGCATTTTACCACACAACAACAATGTTAGGGCTGTTTTCTTTTAACACTGGATACCCTAAGCAGTCACGGACTAAAGGCCGGTACTATGTTCGGTTTCCGCAGCGAAATCCCATACAAAACCACAAAATGCGAAATTTTTTCCATTTGTGGTACTTTGGGCCTTTTCGGAAACGCAGTGTTGCGCTGCAACTGCTGCGCATCACATTCATAATTGCAACATCCGGCAACACTGTAATCGTCATATGTTCTAAAATGCAACAATGTAGCATATGTTGCGCAAACGTAATAAAAAACACGCAGTATAAAAATGGCTGATGCAGAGAACGAGTAAGTATTAAAATTTTCAATTAATTTTTTTTTTAATTATTATATTATATGTTTATAATGTTTTTATTATATTTTCATAATTTTTTAGGGTAGAGGTTGATTCCAAGACAACTAAATTAATAGTAAGAGCACGTTTGGATATGGAGGGCGACTTTGCGTCAGGTCGAAAAAAATCTATGTTATGGAGCAAAGTGGTCGACAAAATTAAGGAAAATAAACCTGATTTCACGCTCACGAAGGAGCAGACAAATAGGAAATTTATAAATATGCAAAGATATTGATTGATGACTTCAAAGTATCCCAAAACTTTTGGAATTCTTCGTATCGTCTTGCAAACTTGTTGCAGTATTAAATTTCGCTTTTTATACTTTAGATATCTTTTTTTCTGTCAATAACATAGATTTGACCCATTTGAAGAGTCATCTAATTCACACATAAAATGTATTATATACTTTTCCATTTGTGGTGTTTTTTTCTTCAGTACCATCAAAGACAATACCCTTTAGAAGATGGGAAGTTGGCCTACGTCACACAAAATGTTGCACTGACGGTGCTAGTTCCATACATGTTTGTAATTTTTTATTTGTTTTTCGTTTTTATTTTTTAAATGAAAAACTTAATTTTTTTAATGAAACAATGTTAAATTTTAGGTAACAACAAAAAAATAAATACATTTTCCGCTTTATTGAAATCTATTTCCTGCACTTAATTTCTTTTTATTTGCATTTTAATGCTATGTCAATGCTTGTCGTATATGCGTTTGGTTCGATAAACGAAAAGTATGGACCTAGCGCCATAAATGATTTGTTATTCTCTGCAGCCAATCTCCCATCTTTTTTCTCTCTATTGTCTTTGAGCACCACCCACAGCAAGCAACAGCTCTTCTGGTGTAACACAACAAGTACAAAATACGGAATCACACGCTAGTTAGAAGAGAACTCAGACCACGAGAGGGAGGAAGAGTAATAAAGAAACCGAATTCTGATAGTAACAGCAACTTAAACTTCGATTAGAAAATTTTGAATTTTATTAGCAATTGTGTTACTGTTATTTACATTCAGTAATAATATATTTATATTTTTGTATTAACTTTGTTAAGAATGTAACAAACAACTTTAAAACGAGCATATAATGTTACGGTCCAGTCTATTATACTTTGGTATAATCTAACAGTTTTTCACTCATCTTCTTCTTTTGTATCTATATGCAGCAATGTAAAAATAACTCTCACTCAGCGGTGCCGGTTTGGTCCGATCGGACCAAAATTGGCCTAAAAGATTTCTAATTTTTAAATTTGGTCCGATGGTCGAACAAACTGAATTTGGCCCATTTGGTAAAATTTATAAATTTGTTTCTAGTATTTAAAATTTCTATCACATATTCAATCAGTATATTTGGACTGAAAAAACTATTGTTTTGAAGCCAAATATTTCATGTGCTTAAAATACGAATGCGAATTTTGCTTAGCATAGAAGACCTATTTCTCTGAAATAAAGTTTTTTCCTTGTCCAAAAGTCTCTAAACTTTTCAATGAAGTCGGTTTGTCCTTATAGTTAAGTGATTCGACACAAAATTGGGTATCCTAACTTGAAAGAAATTTTCGTTTTACTAAAATCAAAATGGCTTTAATCGGGCATGTTCTGGGTTTCACATGAAAGACTTGAGAGGAATTGTTCCCGTGGGGGTTGTTCTGCATGCAACTTTTCACCTCACAGACGGGAGAACTGTGCACGGATTTTTTTTTTATTTGCAAAACAAAGGGTTTAAAACCAAAGTAAATCATTTATTTTCAATCTATAATCACAAGTATTGGATGATAAAATAGGACGTAAGCCCTCTTAAAAACAAAATTTAAAAATGTGTCACAAATTGACCAAGATTTTCCTTCCACTTGTTGCTAAAAATTGGGGGTTGTTTAAAAGCAGCAGATTTTGTGTATGTTCGAAACGACAGTGTTGCAATATTTTGCGAAATCTCATTGAAAATTTTTTAACTGAAAATATGTGTCTTAATGCTTTTTAGATTACAAAGAAGTGTGTATGAGTGTGATTATGCTTATAGTTTAAATAAAAACAAACAAATTTTTGAACCAGGTAAGACAAATTAAAACAACAAACAAATTTTTGAACCAGGTAAGACAAATTAAAACAATATTTTTGATCACAAAATTGCGATAAACGATTGGGTAACTTAACTTCTGCAAAGCGTCGCACGCAAGAGTAAAGGCCTGGTTATACATCTAAAAATGTAGCGTAGCCGTAGCATAACGGCAACGTATGATTTTTTGGCGAATAGGTAACAGGTTGGCTGATAAGTCCCCGTTCTGACACATAGATGGCGTCGCTAGTATTAAATGCATATTATTTTTATATAGTACCACCCGCACATGATTCGTGTCAAAATTTGACGTCTGTAAGTCAATTAGTTTGTGAGATAGAGCGTCTTTTGTGAAGCAACGTTTGATATTGCGAAAAAATGGAAAAAAGGAATTTCGTGTTTTGATAAAATACTGTTTTCTGAAGGGAAAAAATACGATGGAAGCAAAAACTTTGCTTGATAATGAGTTTCCGGACTCTGCCACAGGGAAATCAACAATAATTGATTGGTATGCAAAATTCAAGCGTGGTGAAATGAACACGGAGGACAGTGAACGCAGTGGACGCCCGAAAGAGGTGGTTACCGACGAAAACATCAAAAAAATCCACAAACTGATTTTGAATGACCGTAAAATGAAATTGATCGAGATAGCAGAGGCCTTGAAAATACCAAAGGAACGTGTTGGTCATATCATTCATCAATATTTGGATATGTGGAAGCTCTGTGCAAAATGGATGCCGCGCGACAACGCACATTTGACCAAAAACAACAACGTGTTGATGATTCTGAGCGGTGTTTGCAGCTGTTAACTCCTAATACACCCGAGTTTTTCCGTCGATATGTGACAATGGATGAAACATGGCTCCATCACTACACTCCTGAGTCCAATCGACAGTCGGCTGAGTTGACAGCGACCGGTGAACCGTCTCCGAAGCGTGGAAAGACTCAAAAGTCCGCTGGCAAAGTAATGGCCTCTGTTTTTTGAGATGCGCATGGAATAATTTTTATCGATTATCTTGAGAAGGGAAAAACCATCAACAGTGACTATTATATGGCGTTATTGGAGCGTTTGAAGGTCGAAATCGCGGCAAAACGGCCCCATATGAAGAAGAAAAATGTGTTGTTCCACCAAGACAACGCACCGTGCCACAAGTCATTGAGAACGATGGCAAAAATTCATAAATTGGGCTTCGAATTGCTTCCCCACCCACCGTATTCTCCAGATCTGGCCCCCAGCGACTTTTTCTTGTTCTCAGACCTCATAAGTAAAAAAATTTGGCTGCAATGAAGAGCTGATCGCCGAAACTGAGGCCTATTTTGAGGCAAAACCGAAGGAGTACTACCAAAATGGTATCAAAAAATTGGGAGGTCGTTATAATCGTTGTATCGCTCTTGAAGGGAACTATGTTGAATAATAAAAACGAATTTTGACAAAAAAAATGTGTTTATCTTTGTTAGACCAAGGACTTATCAGCCAACCTGTTAACATGAAAAAACGTACCAACAAACTATCAAAAACTGGCAGAAAAATTATTGTTTTTTTTTTACATTTTAAATGAATTTCACGAAAATATTAATTTATCATCATCCATTTTAACCGAAAACAACACAATACCACATTTTTAATGAAATTTTAATTAAATATATTTTCAGGCTAATCGTTTTTCATCGACGCTTGTTTTTTGATCAGCTGATACAACGACACGTAAATTTTTTGTTTGTTTTTTTCTGAATCTTACGACACGCTTACGTTGTGCAAACGTTGGATAATCGTTTGTATGGTCTGTCGTATATCAAAAACAAACAGATGACACGACACGCTACGACCCGTTTTTGCATGCATAACCAGGCCTTAAGTCATTTATAATAAAAAAAATAACAAGATTTCGTAGATTTGAGGATATAACAGCTGTTTGTAAATATATCCATACAAACACAAAACCGTATGTGTACACGAACACATACATTCATCTACAAGGAAAATTGGGGCAGGGTTGCAAAAAGGACATTTTTAGTACTAAAACCACAGTTGTACAAGGCAGTATAGGGGATTTTGAAAAAGATTTTGTTGAAATCCTCTACGAGACAGCTGATATTTGCGTATTGCAAATCTACTGAAATCTAGGAGGATTTCGGCCAAAATCCTCGTTTACGAGGATTTCGTGTCTAGTGCGAACGTAGCATTAAGCTTTGTCGCCGTCGGGAAAAAGATGTATGCTTCACAAAATTATTTGTTTTTATTTATTCATAGAAGCACAAAATACAAAATAATCCGCAAATTTGAATTTTTCAGAATATGAAAATTCATAAATGAGTTTCTTCGCATTTTTTTTGTTCTTTCGAACGGTCCCATCGCTCACTTTCCCACCCCTTCCGGCCGTGAGGGCCTCGACCCCATGACGTAGGGACAGCGTACACACCATGATCCGGACCATGGCGGGGTGGAGGCAGAGGGATTTGACCAGCTACAGAGAAGGACTCATCAGCCGGGTATATTAAAACACAAAATATTAGGTTATTCAATAAAACTAATGTATTAGTTATCCAAATATGCTAAAATTCTAGACTTCATCATATCAATACTAAGGTTAGTGTCAACTAAAGGGTGATTTGTTAAGAGCTTGATAACTTTTTAAAAAAAAAAACGCATAAAATTTGCAAAATCTCATCGGTTCTTTATTTGAAACGTTAGATTGGTCCATGACATTTACTTTTTGAAGATAATTTCATTTAAATGTTGACCGCGGCTGCGTCTTAGGTGGTCCATTCGGAAAGTCCAATTTTGGGCAACTTTTTCGAGCATTTCGGCCGGAATAGCCCGAATTTCTTCGGAAATGTTGTCTTCCAAAGCTGGAATAGTTGCTGGCTTATTTCTGTAGACTTTAGACTTGACGTAGCCCCACAAAAAATAGTCTAAAGGCGTCAAATCGCATGATCTTGGTGGCCAACTTACCGGTCCATTTCTTGAGATGAATTGTTCTCCGAAGTTTTCCCTCAAAATGGCCATAGAATCGCGAGCTGTGTGGCATGTAGCGCCATCTTGTTGAAACCACATGTCAACCAAGTTCAGTTCTTCCATTTTTGGCAACAAAAAGTTTGTTAGCATCAAACGATAGCGATCGCCATTCACCGTAACGTTGCGTCCAACAGCATCTTTGAAAAAATACGGTCCAATGATTCCACCAGCGTACAAACCACACCAAACAGTGCATTTTTCGGGATGCATGGGCAGTTCTTGAACGGCTTCTGGTTGCTCTTCACTCCAAATGCGGCAATTTTGCTTATTTACGTAGCCATTCAACCAGAAATGAGCCTCATCGCTGAACAAAATTTGTCGATAAAAAAGCGGATTTTCTGCCAACTTTTCTAGGGCCCATTCACTGAAAATTCGACGTTGTGGCAGATCGTTCGTCTATTCATGATGAAATGTCAAAGCATACTGAGCATCTTTCTCTTTGACACTATGTCTGAAATCCCACGTGATCTGTCAAATACTAATGCATGAAAATCCTAACCTCAAAAGAATCACCCTTTAGATGATAGATTGAATTAAAAATAATACACATCCTACGAATAGGCTCCACAGAAGCATAATTCGAACGTTGAAAATCAATGTAAAGAAACTGGTAATTCCTAGATGCCCTAAAAGGAACATTTATCCTAATCCTAGATATCAATTCCGAACATGGAATATCCCCACTAACTAACCTATACATCATCATGGAGCTCAACATCGTCCGTCGGCTCCTAAGAATAGGCAAATTAATCAGCCTCAATCTAGAAGTGTATGAAGGAAGAACAAAGTCACTGTTCCAATGAAGATGTCTCAAAGCGAACAACAAGAACTGCTTCTGAACCGATTCTATCCTATCAATGTAAACTTCATACTGAGGATCCCACACGATAGAACCATACTCTAGAATGGGTCTAACAAGGGCAGTAAAAAGCCTCTTTGTAACATAAGGGTCCGAAAACTCCTTCGCCCAACGCGTTATGAACCCTAGAACTCCATACGCCTTACTCACCATCGAATCAATATGACCATTAAAATTAAACCTACGATCCATAACAATGATCAACAAAAGAATCAACCTCTTGCAATAACGAGCCCCGTATACTATACCGAACATCAATAGGCCTAGACCAAAAGAATCGCATAAACTTGCATTTCCTCAAGTTCAAATCCATCAGATTTACCCTACACCAATCATCAAAGCTATCCAAATCAACTTGTAATAAATGCACCTGATCAGAATTATCAAACGAGGAGAATAACTTGACGTCATCAGCATACATCAAAATTCTAGAGTTAACCACGGACTAAGGTAAATCGTTTATAAATAACAAAAATAAGACAGGCCCCAAATGACTACCCTGAGGCACACCTGATGGGACATCAAAGCACCTTGAATAGGAATCACCAAAAGACACAATCTGCGTACGGCAATCAAGATACGACGAAATCCCAGCCAAAAGGGCACTGGCCAATCCAATCCTATCCAGCTTATATAACAAGAGCTTATGATTCGCCCGGTCAAAACCCTTACTAAAATCGGCCTCATTGCGTCTTGGATATATACCAAAGCCCTGGCGGAAGGTTAAGGTAATCTTCATTCCTAAAGCGGGGAAGTTATCACATGGTACGGCGAAGGATTTTAGACCAATAAGCTTATCATCCTTCTTGTTAAAAACGATGGAGAGGATACTGGATGAACATATAAGGAACCAGTTGGACAGGAAACTATCAACCTGTCAGCATGCCTATATTAAGGGCAGATCTGTAGAATCTGCCCTGCACTCAGTGGTGCATCACATAGAGAGATCCATGACTTATGGCGACTATACATTGGCGGCGTTTCTGGACATTGAAGGTGCTTTTAATTATACGAAAATTGATAAGGTGGTACATGCATTAGACAGGTATAGTGTTGAGAAATTCGTTATAAAGTGGATCGAGTTGATGTTGCTAAGCAGGGACATGGTGGTCGAGCTAGCGGGCTCCACAAGGAGGGCTAGGACCACTAGAGGACTGCCACAGGGAGGAGTTATATCACCTTTACTGTGGCTATTGGTGGTGAACGAGGTATTGCTTGGACTGACGAGTAAGGGTATCAAGGTAGTGGCATACGCGGATGACATTGTGATAATGGTATCGGGGAAATTCCTCGACTCTATTGCGGATGTGCTGAGTGAGTCTTTGCAGTATCTCTCGGAATGGACTCTAGGATGCGGTTTAGGGGTGAACCCTAGTAAGACGGAGTTGGTATTGTTCACCAGGAGGAGAAAGGTTATCGGGTACAAGTCTCCTGTATTCCAGAACATAGAGTTGACGCTCTCGAAATCAGCAAGGTACCTAGGAGTTATTTTGGACTTCAGGCTGAACTGGATGGATAATACTGCCGATCGCATTAAGAGGGCCTATGCGGCACTATACTCGTGTCAAAAATTGGTCGGGCAGAGATGGGGAATGAGGCCTTCTCTTTTTGCCTGGATTTATACCGCGGTTGTAAGACCTGTGGCCACATATGGCTGTCATGTTTGGTGGACGATCGTGAAACACCAAAATCATATATCGAGAATAAACAGGATAAATAGGACTGCCCTCATCTATATGACAGGTGCCATGAGGACCACGCAAGGCATATTAAAGAGGTAAAGTCATGCAATCAGGTGACTAATATCGACATTCATCTTGTCAAAGGCTTTATTTACGTTTAGTATTCAACAATGTTGATGTTTTATATATGCATTCAACAATACAACAACACTACACATACACAAACACAACAACACTACACATACAAACAAAACTTGAGTGATCTGCCTTTTTATTTTGACATTATTAATATCATGGGGGGGTACACACGCTTGCTCGTGACTTTACCTTTAATTAATATGCCTTGATTTACACGTAAGGAAAATAGCTGAACTGACACTTCTGAGACTGAGGAGCTTGAACACGCTGGAGAGGACAACCTGCAGGCATACTGAAATTTTGGACGAGCAGTATAGAGAGACGGACCATATGGCCACGGAGCATGTTTATCATCACAAACCGACGTACATTATACCAAGTATGGAAGAGTGGGAAGACAGGAAGATACCCTTCGGAACCCTGAACATGTATACGGACGGATCGAAGATGGAGGAAGGAACGGGCAGCGGAATCTATTGTAGTGAACTAGGTATAAGGAAGTCTTACACGCTGGATAGTGATTGCAGTATTTTTCAGGCTGAGATTTATGCGATCACGAAGGCTGCTGAATCGCTGTTGATGAGGCCGTTATACAGAAGCGATATCAGCTTCTTCATCGACAGTCAGGCAGCTATAAAAGCATTGTGCAGTACTGTCATAAGGTCTAGGGTAGTCAGCCGCTGTCGTCGAGAACTCAAGGTTCTCACTGAACAGCATAATATAACTCTGTGCTGGGTACCTGGGCACTATGGGATAATAGGAAATGAGGAAGCGGATGTGCTGGCTAAGGAGGGTGCTCGTGGAACGAACAATGTCCTAGCGGACGTTTTTCCTCCACTATCTTCTTATCATTACAGGATAGAGGTTAAATATGATGAGCAATGGCGTATGCGCTGGGTCTCTTCGGTTGGTTGCGAGCAAACCAAGTTGATATAGGATGAAAAGAAACGTAGAAACTGCGAAATTTTGTTGTCGATGAGCAGAGAGGAATTACGGCCACAGATTGGTATTATAACAGGACACAACACACTTGGGAAACACATGGTAAGAATAGGACTTAAAGACGATGATATCTGTAGATGGTGCCTGGACCCGGAAGTTACGGAGGACTCGTACCACTTCCTGTGCCAGTGCCCAGCTTTATCCTTTAAAAGAAACAAGATACTGGGCTCCTTTTTCTTTCAGACTCTCACTGATCTACGGGAGTGCAGCTTAAGGAACATACTTGCCTTCATCAGGGCCTCTGGTGGGTTATTCTGAGATTTCTTTCAAAGAGAACGAGCAGAGGGAAGTTTCTGGGACGAGGCGGCCGCATCGGAAGAAGATAGATTGAAAAATCACATCGAGGGATCACAATGGACCTATACTGGTCTAAATGGGCATCAATATAAAACATTGATGTCACCCTCTACAACCTAACCTAACCTAAAATCGGTATAAATAACATGATTCTGATTCCCAACAACAAACTGATTAATAACATGAGAAGTAAATTCCACCACGATCGTAGTAGTCGATAGACCCTTACGAAAACCATGCTGGCATGGATCCAGTATCGAAGAAATGCCATGCGACAAAACATCAGTAACCATATTTTCAAAAACCTTGGGAATAGCACTCAACATTTTGCCACAAACTTAGAAATAAAAGAATTGTACCACATATGTGATTATATATGTTTACATTTTCCTCTGCAAATAATATGATTTCCAGACATTCATTTTTCGGCAAGCGATTTCCAAAAATCTTGTTGCACGAGAAACCAAGAACAACCAAAAATTTTTGGGGGGAAATCAAAGTAGAAGGTGAAATCTATTTGAAGGGAAATCCAGAACATTCCCGAATATTTCTGAAAAAAAATTCCAAATTATTGAAATCGCTTTAACACATTATGTTTTTTTTTTAACACATTATTTTAAAGTCGTTTTTTAATTGAAAAATAAAGCAACTTTCACTTGTAGTAAAAGAGAATTGAGACGTAAATGTGTCCTCACTTCAATTCTCTGCTCTTTGGCTCAGAATCAATACCAAAATCATTAGCGTAAAGACAAAATCTTTAGAGCCGTGAATGCTTTTTTTCAGTGTGGGTTTAGATGTCATTTCAATCACAGAAAATGGAATGAACATTTTTCAAATTTAAAAAAAGGTCGACGTTTTTATGTCAACCGCTAAATCAGTCTTTTCTGATTTACTTTATTTTTTTAATAAAAGCACTATGTATAACATTTTGAAGTAAACAAGAACGCATCGTCGTTTCTTTATTGTATTGGTACATCACATCTCGAAAAGTCGATCTGATAGACAAGAAACCAAGTGCAGATTTGAATTCAGCGTCCCAAATAACCTTAGAATTAATATTTAGTTCTTAATCAACAGAACCATTGTTCCCTTGTATTATCTATTACGCTAAATTGAAATAATGCGATTTAGAGAACACAACCGCTCAGCTCGACGTTTGAATAAATAATCCTAAAAATGTGTCAGTTCCATTTTTTGTTTTGGGTCCAAAGAATAATTTCGCATTATTTCGTAAAGAGCAAAGCAGCTCAAAATTAAATTTCATATTTCCGCAGCTTGATACCGATGAACCATCTATATAAGTTTTCATCTAAATAACTATCCAATAAACAATAAAACATACATATATATTTTAAATATTACTAGGTTATTGAAAATATATTGAAGGCGTACAGTGCTGCGACTGCGCTGTAAATCAGTCGAATTTTAATCGAAATCCCGTTTGAACTCTTACGACGACTCAAAGAAAATTACGCTTTTCAATCGATTTGACAATTTCGTAGCATTACTATGTGCAGAAGTTATTTAAAATTAATTAAAATGAAAGTAGGGCCAAGAGGCCCAACCGATTCGTGGTCAGTTACAATTGCTGATCTAGTATCAATGTGTTACATTTCTGTATATGGATGTAAAAGATTTTCCGAGAATTTTTCTATGTTGTTGGCCCCTCGCACTTCTTTTTCCAATAGAGGGAGTTTTGTTACATGGAAGTCTTCATATAAATCTGCGATCTGGTCCAAATATTTCTCTTGGATCTGCGAAAGAAAATATATTAGATATATACTCCAATTAATTAAATATGAAATATGTACGGATTATGTTTAGTATTTTTAGTGATTTGTTGGATACAATTTTTTTTCAAATTATGCAGTCAATAAAACTTCTAGTAAAGTTATGGGGATTTATTTAACGCATCGTTACCATTTTATATACACATAAAAAATGGATTCAATCACGAAAGTAATTGATCCAATTAATTTTTTAATTGAAATGTCTTCAATCACGAAAATGATAGTATCAATCACAGTTTTAATTGGGCAAAGAAAAAATTCTTGATTAAAAAATTAATTGATTTCATTAGCAAATCTCAATTAATTTTTTAATTGATTCAATTAAAATTTTAATTGATGTTGATCGCAAAACTCAATTAATTTTTTAATTAAAAAGATAAACTATTTTCAATTACTTTCTGAATTGGTTTAGAGTTTTTATTTGGATTAACAATTGATTGTTAATGCATTTTTAATTAAAAAAATTTTCATTACTTTTTTTGACTGACTTAGGGCGTTTTCGTTTCGCAAAAAATATGTTGCCTTCACACAAAAAAAATTTTTGGTTTCAATCACGAAAATCGCGGATTCAATCATTTTTTTAATTGAAATGTCTTCAATCACGAAAATGATAGTATCAATCACCCATTTTGATTGAAAACCAACACGATTTTCAATTAAAAATTTAATTGACTTTTGTCACGGAATCAATTAATTGTGTGATTGAATCAATTAAAAACGTGATTGATTTTTAACATAAAATTCATTCACAGTTTTAATTGAATCAATTAAAATTTTAATTAATTTCGCGACAAAAATCAATCAACTATTTGATTCATTCAATTAAATAATTAATTGAAATTGGCTATAAATTTCGATCAAAAAATTTATATATTGCGACCCCAAATCGTATTTAGTTTTATTTGAAATAAAAGAAAATATGTGTTTCTTATAAAACATATTCAATATTTTATTATTTTTTGAATTATGCAATAGACAAATAAATTTGGTTCTTGTTATTTGTGTTTTGTTCTAACATAACTTACTAATACAATTACTATCAATAACAACTATAGGGTGAAAAAATAAATTATATAAATCATTATCTTCCTTATAATAATAACCATGTTAGCATGTTCCTTCTAATATGTAGATGCGCCTAGATTTCCAATAATTCAGCAGCCTGTAAGCTAAATTAGAATAATTTGAATTTAATTTTGTTCAAATAAAAATTAATTTTGTTAAACATTACCTGCATAGAATATCAAGTTCAATTCTTAGTTCCAGGTTACAGATTTATAATCTTCTTTTGTAGTTGTAGTCTTTTAGCATAAAAAGGTGTATTAAAGAGCTCGGTAATTTAATTTTAGTAACAATTCCTTTCCAAAATCCACACATTGAAATCGTCCATTAAAATTTGAACCAATGAAAGACAAAAATAATGGGAAAACAGTGTAGTATATGGTATTATATTGATGATACTTTGTAAATTCTGGAAATAGAAAAAAAAATATACATGAAAAATACATATTTTTATTATTTTCGGATATTTTTCATGTTTTTAAATCCAAAAGAAAGAACTTTTTTACCATTACATAATTCAGCTCATTAGTTTATATATCAGATATACTGCTCTCTACTTGGGTTCAAACTGAAAAAGGCAGGTAAAGCAAAAATGCAATTTAATGCCAACGCCACTTCCCAACTTCAAGGTGAATCTTCCAACAAACCCATACCGCTCTTGGTTTTAAGAAAACTAAGAGTGAAAAAAATTTATAATTTTAAAAGATCAAGACGGTACCCACTTTTTTGTTGCAAACATATTCTTATATATTTGATAAAATGATGGAGTTGATGGTCAAGTGATTGGTCAATTTCACAAAATAAAATTGGTCGCTAAAAGAAATGAATAAAAAAAAATATATTATTTTAGTCCGTTTAATGTAAACAGGCTTCAATGGAAACCCGTATTCACATTTCACAATTTCTTACCTTCAATAAACGTAGATTGTTTTCCATTTTTACAATACCACAAAACACAAACACAGGTAATTTCAAATGCGTTCTCTCATATATTTTTTTCAAACCTTTACCACGTGGTCGTTTGTTGTTGCACACTTTATTTATTTCAACCCTTTGCTATGATTTGTTGTTGCGTTCAAAATATTTATGCACACATATTGAATGCAGCAGACAGAATGTCGCCAATCATGTTTTTCAATTTACGCGAAAAACAAAACACCAACCGTTCGTTACGAGTTACTTCCACAGGCTGATCTCTCCATCATACATTGTTGAATAAATACCCATTCTCTTGTTCTCTTTTCGCTCTTTCCATTGATCAAAATTAGTCAATTTCAATCACAAAGGTGATTGGATCAATCACATGTGTAATTGGAAACGGAAAAAATTTCAATCACGTTTGTAATTGAAAATTATTTCCGAATTGATTAACAAATTGATTGAATCAATTAATATTTTAATTGGAAACGTAACAAATATCAATCATTTTTTAATTGGTTTTTATTCGGATTTGATTAAATAATTAATTGAATCAATTAACATATTAATTGAATCCGTTTCCAAATTCAATTAAGTGCTTAATTGAAAAAATGTTGGTGATAATTTTTTGTGTGTTGGTTTTACACTACTTTTTCCCTCATTGTATTTTCGCCCAAATGATAGTGTCATTCCAAAGTTATTATTAATTCATAACATTTTGAGGGATACAGGATCCAAAATCTATAACAGTGTCCTTCATATGTGGCAATCAATTTCGAGAATGTTGCACCTTTTTTCCCAATCGAAATCGCCATTAGTCTTCCGAATTTGATTAAAAAGTTTATTGTATCAATTAATTTTTTAATTAAAAATTTTAAAAATTTCAATCATTGACTTAATTAACTTAATGTTTCTATCTTGATTAAAAAATTAATTGTATCAATTAATTTATTAAATGAAAAAATTTTCAACTTCAATTAACTTTTTAATTGGAAATATTTTGGTGATATTTTTTTCTGTGTAGATAGACTATATTTGCATATGCTTTTAAATTTCGCAGTACTTTATGCCTTTAAAGTTTATAATTTATTCATAAAACGGGACAAACATACAAGAAGTTGATTGATTTGTTTTCCTGCATATCGTAACAAACTTGAATGTTTGATTTTTTAATTGTTTTTTTTCAAACAAATACGAAATCAATGAAACATATTTTATTTTTTTTCTGATATATTTTCCTTATCCAGAAGTCTATAAACTGTTCAATGAAAACGTATATATAAAAGTGATTCGATTTAAAAATGGGTATCATTATATGAAAGAAAATTTTGTTTGACTAAGGTCAACTTGGCTTTAATAATTCTGAAAAATTCTTCAAAATTAATCGATCTTAAATTTGTTGACCCTTATGTATGTAGACTACAAAGCAAAATATACTTTTTTTTACTTGACGCATAGCACAATTTCTACTTGAACTCGTGTCTGAATTTGGAAATTAAATTTGTCTGTAACACCTTAGAAACGAACGTTGATAGCTTATGAAGAAAAAAGTAGAAAAATTATATTTCAAAATTTGTTTCCTGGCATCAAGTACGCAAAACTCAAATTTAAGAGAGAAATGTGTCTTAAATTTAACCTTACTTCCATTCTCCGCCTCTTTGGCTCGGAATCAATACAAAATTTTTGGAACTGGGCTTTTTTCGGTGTGTACATCAAGAATATTAGACTATGTTATTAGATATTAGATAAGAAGAGTGTAAGTGAATGTATTTTCTATTTTCATTTTCCATACCAGTAGCTACATTAATACTATCATACCTTATATCTTGAAGCACACATGCTGCAAGGTTGTTGATCCTGTTTCATAAACAGTAACTGGTTCACAATAATGTTATGGGTATCGATGCCACATTTTGTCAATTCTTGCACTAGTCGCTCCGTTTCATACAATGAGAGAAATTCTGCTATGCAAACACAAACAAACGTGGTTTGATCCTGTAAAAACAATGCGTTAGTTCATTGTGCAACTATGTAGTACATCTAATTTACCGGGTCTCGGAATTGTTCATTAACTTGTCTTATGATTTTCAGCATTTCATCTAATTTTTGGGTTAAAGAATCTGCGTTCACAGGCATTCCAAGCAAACTACCGAATTGCGTAATGAAAGGATTAATTTTTAATTTCAAGCGTTGCATTTTTCCCAACCCCTTTTCAACTACTTGAGGAAAAGACAATAAACGAAGAGTGTGTCCAGTGGGCGCCGTATCAAATATAACAACAGAAAAATTCATAGCTTTAACCAGCCTGAAAACATAAAAAACACAAGAAAATAATTTAAAACTAAATCTGTTATAGGTAAAAAATACTTCATGACTTCGGCATAGCTCATTGCTTCGTCAATGCCAGGGAGTGCACCAACAACCTCGTGCAAAAATCCTTTACTCAGCCGCAAAGCCTCATTATCACCTTCAAAATACTCATCCGGCAACTCGTTAAGACCCGCATTGGGGTCAATTTCCATAGCGTACAAATTTGTAAAACCGTTCACCTATTTTTAAAAAATTGTTAATAAGTAAATAAAAAATATTTAGAAATAAGATTTTCTTCAATATGTTTTTAATTTTAGAGAAAACAACAAAAGCCATAAAACTAATATAATTATTTCCAATGTATGAGCAAAGTTTCCCAGCAAGCAATTGAGTGTGTGTTTAATCGCCTTTCGCAAAAATGTCACTACTTCGAATTGCCAGGAAGTTTTCTGGTAGTAATATCTCACCAACAACAACAGTAAAAACAACTGTCGCGTGAGTGTCTTCTTACATCGATCGTGGGTAGCACAGAGAAGAGCCTCTGACTTGCAAACGAAAGGTTCCGTGTTCGGTGCGCACGATCTTCATTTTTATTTTTTAAAAAATAGCTATCGCTTTTTTGACTTCTTTTAGTCACTGGTTCGATTCCCCGAGGACACTATCGCGTATTGGGACATTTTTTCCCGAACGGGGACACCAATTCGATAAGAAGATGATATCGTCTATAAAAGTTATATATTCCAAGGTGGAACTAGATAGTGATACACTTTCACTATGTTTGAATACTCATATCTGGTATAATAAACTTCCCATTCCATATTTATAACCCCTGCCAGCATTTCAAAGTTCCATTTCATCCTCATCGCTACCCCAGACTTGTAACTCCCACTACAAAAATCGCCAACTGTGATGGGTAAAACGTATCAAAAAGTACGAAATGTACCTGAAAATATTTTGCCATCACTATTGTTACAAGAGCCATTTTACAAGGGATGATCAAACACGCTGTTTGGAATTGAATGAACGTAAGTCAACTTTCGTTTTCATTCGAGTTTGTTCGGGACATTTGATTATTCAACGCACATTCAGACAACTCGGTCCACGTGCTCTAAAAATAACTGACAAACACCTGTTAGTTTTTCTATTTTTGCTTAAAATGGACGAAAATTGTGAAAGCATATTATTTTTCAATTCTTTATATAAAAATGTTAATACCTAAAAATCGCAAAACCAATATGCATAAAAATGTGTTTATTTTTACACTTGTACCTAGTTAATTTCACAAAGTTCCTTTTTGTTTTCTTTTGTTTCTTATTGAAAGTTATGATGCTTGATTTTACTCAGGCTTGTTCATTTCTGTGTTGATCAAATCAAATCAAACACCACAAACAGAAAAATCGTACCAATCACTGTTCACTGAAATTGAGCGTCCCGTTCGGTGTAACCATTCATATACGCTTGTATTGGTTAGGTGTTTGTGATTTGAACTGAATGTTCGATCGAGATCAATACAACATCGCTCACTCTCGCTCATAGAACCAAACAAACGCATCAACATAAATCGAGTCACTGATAAAAACTAAGTTCATAAACAAATGAAAAACCGTTGCGTTGTATACATATCAAAAAACATCAACACTTCGACAATTGCGTTATATATGCAATATCAATCAGAATTTGACGAATTTCGGCAAGAATTTCAAAAATAAAATTTTCAATGTCATCATCGTTGGTACTTATTTCACTTATGGAAGGCGTTTCTGACAAAGTTGGCAAAAAATCGACGAGGTAAATCGAAGTTGGATGGAACAAAAAATTTGGCGACGTAAATCGAAAAAACGGAAACAGAGGCGACGTAGGTTTGGCTCAATTAGACTATTCAGTCCATTGCGATATCACATTAACTAAAAAGACCTATTACATATGGTCACTTCTAGTTTTAACCGCTGTACCTTCTCGATTATTTCCTTCTGTTGAACCAACCAGATTGTTCCAAAAACATTGGCAGACTGCTTAAGTTAACGTTTTCCAGGTCCGCCAGTAATCTAAAGCTATATGCCTCTAAAATTCGCTTATGCCTTACACAAAAAGCAGGACACTTACACAAGAGGCGTTTAATTGATTCCTTTTCCTCCGCATCATGACACCTCATACAGTAGTCATTATACTTCGCGTCAATAGTTTTTGCAAAATAGCCTATCAGGCAGCGACCCGTTACATCAGATATCAGGAGTGAAATCTGCCGCCTTGAGAACACTAGCATATCTAGTGTGCGGTTTAAGTTTAAATGGGGCCATATTTGCTTGGTGTCGTTACAACCCTTGCAATTCTCTCTCGAACATTTGCCATCATAACACCCTTCTCACGCAGTAAGGGCTTGCAGGTATCCAGAGGCATACCAACAGAGTCTAGTTCCCTGGATATGTAAGGCAGTTCGTTCCTACACACAAAAAATTATTACCGAAATTTTTTCAATTAAACTCTTAATTGAATTTGGAAACGGATTCAATTCATTATTTAATCAAATCCTAATAAAAACCAATTAAAAAAGTGATCGAAATTTTTGCGTTTCCAATTAAAATATTAATTGATTCAA
The DNA here is from genome assembly GCF_050003625.1 of Haematobia irritans. Taxonomy (NCBI): domain Eukaryota; kingdom Metazoa; phylum Arthropoda; class Insecta; order Diptera; family Muscidae; genus Haematobia; species Haematobia irritans. The sequence continues at coordinate 70,766,943 of NC_134401.1, read as the reverse complement.
TCATTTAGTTACTCAATTCGGAAATAATTTTCAATTACAAACGTGATTGAAAAATTTTCCGTTTCCAATTACACATGTGATTGATCCAATCACCTTTGTGATTGAAATTGAATAATTTTGAGCGATGGAAAGAGCGAAAAGAAAACAAAAGAATGTGTATTTCAACAACGTATGATGGAGAGATTGAAAAACATGATTGGCGACATTCTGTCTGCTGTGAAATGTAAATTCTTTAGAATTTGGTTTTTGTTATTTGTGAAATAAAAAATTGAAGATTTTTGTAAGAAACGAATATCTTCTTTTATTTCAATAAAAACTAAATAAGATTTTGGGGGGCGCAATATATATTTTTTAGATTGAAATTTATTGAAGATTTTTGTAAGAAACGAATATTTTCTTTTATTTCAATTAAAACTAAATAAGATTTTAGGGCGCAATATATTTTTTTTTGATTGAAAATTATTGCCAATATCAATTATTTATTATTATTATTTTAATTGATTCAATTAAAACTGTGATTGAATTTTATGTCCAAAACCAATCACGTTTTTAATTGATTCAATCACACAATTAATTGATAACGTGACAAAATTCAATTAATTTTTTAATTGAAAATAGTGTTGGGTTTCAATCTAAATGGGTGATTGATACTATCATTTTCGTGATTGAAGACATTTCAATTAAAAAAATGATTGAATCCCCGATTTTTATAGCCCCCCTAGATAAAAATTTACAGACTGAACTTATAGGTTCAATTAATGTTTTACTGCTCAGCCAATTCGCCACCTTTTTTATTGCTAATATTGCAGCCTCAAAAACACTGGCGGCCTCGTGTAATCCACTACGTTTGGCACATCTGGCATTATTTTGAGGACTGAACTGTGGCCGTACCCTTTTTCCGACCACAGCAATAGCTCGCGCAACTGTACAACCGTTGTTGCAGCTGACTGTTTGGCCAAAATGTTTAAAGGCAATAGATGCAGCATGACATTAAGGGAAACTGTTCCTGTCTTACTGAGTGCGCCTGAGATACACAAGCACGCCATACGTTGAACTTTATCTAAACCTGTCGGTTGCTGAAGTGCCAGCCACCAGACTATGTTACAACACCATATAGCATTATAAGTCGAACCACGGCGGTGTATAGCCAATGCACAATTTTCGGTTTTAGTCCCAGCTTTTTATACCCTTCACCACTACTGTGGTACAGGGTATAATAAGTTTGAGCATTTGTATGTAACGCCAAGAAATAGTGGTCATAGACCCATCTTTTAGTATACCGATCGGCTTAGAATTAACTTCTGAGTCGATTTATACAATACATACAATAGTATCGTTAAAAGTACCGCTTGTGCAAAATTTGAATTAAGTCAGGGCAAACCTCTGGCTTTTGAGACCATATAAGTCCAAATCGAGCGAAAGATATATATATATATATATATATATATATATATATATATATATATATATATATATATATATATATATATATATATATATATATATATATATATATATACATATATATATATGTATATATATATATATATATATATATATATATATATATATATATATATATATATATATATATATATATATATATATACATATATATATATGTATATATATATATATATATATATATATATATATATATATATATATATATATATATATATATATATATATATATATATATATATATATATATATATATATATATATATATATATATATATATATATATATATATATATATATATATATATATATATATATATATATATATATATATATATATATATATATATATATATATATATATATATATATATATATATATATATATATATATATATATATATATATATATATATATATATATATATATATATATATATATATATATATATATATATATATATATATATATATATATATATATATATATATATATATATATATATATATATATCTTTCGCTCGATTTGGACTTATATGGTCTCAAAAGCCAGAGGTTTGCCCTGACTTAATTCAAATTTTGCACAAGCGGTACTTTTAACGATACTATTGTATGTGCCAAATAGGGTCAAAATCGATTCAGATTTAGATATAGCTCCCATATATATCTTTCGTCCGATTTGAACTTATATGGCCTCAAAATCAAGGGTTTTGCCGTGATTTGCTTCAAATTTCGCGCAAGGAGTGCGTTTAGTAGTATCGGTAATTGTGCCAAATTTGGTTGAAATCGGTTCAGATTTAGATATGGCTCCCATATATATCTTCCATCCTATTTGCACTCATATGACCAGGGGGGCCAAAGTTATACTCCTATTTACGTGAAATTTCGCATAGATAGCAGAATTATTATTCTAACTATACATGTCAAATTTAGTCAAAATCGGTTCAGATTATATATAGCTCCCATATATACGTACACCAGAGTTGGGGAAATATGGCAGACTGGTACACATTTTAGACCCATTTTCAATGGAAGTTTCCTCCAATTAACTAGATAGCGTTAGCCGATTTAAATTTTAATTCTAAAGATTTTGTAGAAGTAAAAAAATTGTCTCCTTTATATAGCTTCCAGCAAATGTGAAGTAGTTGAGATGTAACACAAATTTTGGCCTACATAGGGGTGAAGGGTATAATATAGTCGGGCCCGCCCGACTTTAGACTTTACTTACTTGTTTCCTATTGCCTTTTTGACGCCAGGGTATTTTGCACACTCACCAAAGGGAATTTTAATACCCCCTAAGGATATGGGCTTAACAGTGGGAGTTTTGCGATCTTTGCACTACATGACTAGTTCTGTCTTTGTAGGATTTACCCCAAGACCATTCTCTTTCGCCCATTTCTCAGTCATCTGGAGGGCTATGTGTATAATATCTCTGATTGTGGATAAGAATTTTCCCCTGACTACTAGCGCCACATCATCTGCTCATCAGCTTATGCCACCACTTTTATCCTTTCTTTTTCTAGGGAAACCATAAGGTTGTTTATAGCACCATTCCAAAGAAAAGGTGATAGTACTCCTCCTTGGGGAGTGCCTCTGTTCACCTACCTTTGTATGTTTGCTTGTCCTAGTGTGGCTGAAATACGTTTCTTCATTAGAAGTTCGTCTAATAACCTAAGTATACATGGATCAACATTCAGAGTTGTCAGTCCATTTAATATCGAGCTCGGGTGGACGTTATTGAACGCCTCTTCGATGTCTAGAAACGCCACGATTGTGTATTCATTGACAAATAATGAGCTTTCAATAAAGCTGACTAGTTCATGCAATGCGGACTTAGTAGACCCTTCGAGTATGCATGCTGTCGTTTCGAATCGACGCTATTTCTAAGATAAATATCTATCATCCTTTCCAGAGTCTTAAGTAGGAATGAGGATAAGCTAATTGGTCGGAAATCCTTCCATAGTATGGAAGCCTCGTACGTTTTCTCAATACTGCTGCAGCAATCATTCCAAGAGTTCTGTTGAGCCTTTCTCAGTTCTCGCTTGTATCCTCTCAGATTTGTTTAAGAGCTTCCCGCGGGATTTTCTCCTATTACTTAACTCCGTATACCACTATGGTGAACGATTTTCCCCCCTTGGCTTCCCTCTAGAGCATGCAGCTTTCAGTGAGATGTTGAAGGCCTTAGTAATCCGCTCCACTGCGTGTTCGATATCTTGCACATTTCTCATATTTGTGTCTGTTATTTCCAGTATCATCATATTGAACGAGTCCCTATACCTATTCCAGTCAGCTTTTCTAACATTTGGCGGAAATATGGTCTTGGTGGTATGAACATCAAATTTGAAACTGATGTAGCGATGATCTGTGAAGCTGTGTTCACTTAGAACCTGCCACTCAGATATCATTTCATTCAGTTCTTGCGAGGCCAAGGTGATGTCCAAAACCTCTTGCCTGTTTTTAGTGACATAGGTTGGGGCATCTCCTTTATTGCAAACTACCAGATTAGTACGCAAAATAAACTCTATTAGAGACTCTCCCATTGCATTAGTATCACTACTTCCCCATATACTATGATGCGCATTCGCATCGCATCCCATAATGAGTTTCGTCTTTGTTTTCAGTGACTCCTCCACTAAGGTCTTAACGGCACATGGATGCATCTCCCTGTCATGTCCCATGTAGACCGAAGATACCCAATATTTACATTTGGCCATTTCTAAACTGGCAACGACAGTGTCTGCATTGCACATTGAAGGAAGCAGAAACAAGTTAAGCTCGTTTTTAGCAAATATACAGGCTCGATTTACATCAATACCAGTATACTGCAATAGTTTGAACCCCGGAGTACTTAATTCACATATTTTGTTTCTATAAACGTATGGTTCTTGAATAAGAACTATGTCTATGTCCCCTTTCATCAGGAGAACCTTTAAGGCAGCACAAGCAGCCTTACAAGTGTGAAGATTTATCTGGAGGATCCGTAGGACCATTGAGATTTTCAACAACCGTCACATCAGCCGTTTCAATCGAGTCATCAAGAATGTCCTCTTCACAGATCTCGGTGACTCTCGCAATGACCATAGGTTCAACTTTGGTGAGTTTCGAGGCAGTAGAAACCTCCTCTCGCATACGGTGTCTATCCATGTCTGCATCTGTGGTATCTCCCTCAACTTCGCAAGATCTGCTTATTTCTGATTCAGACAGAGGCTTGTCCATTTCTGAATCCTTTGGCTGATCGTTTTTATATAACTTCATTTGAATATAATGAAAGCCATAACGTACACGGCCCTAGGACTTGGCTAGATGTAGCAAAGACTGAGTGTTCAATATAAACACTGCATGCTGTTTTGGTCCATCCACTTCATCCAAACGGCCAACCTTCCAATCAGCTATTGGAAGATCTGGGTTACATTGTTTCAGTCTATTTAAAATAAAATTCAGGGTATTCCGGTATGTCTTTCTTCTCGACTAACTCTAGAGCTGCTCCTTCCAAAACTTCACCAATTAGTATTAACGCAGCTTTAAAACATTCTATAGACCTCTGATCCTTGATACCAACCAGCCTCTTGGTTTCGAGGATCTGGGGCGGAAAACATTCCAACACCAATGGGTAGACGCTATACGAAGCATTCTCAATTTCCCCCACTTGTGCTTTAGAACAATACCGTCCACTGTTCCCAATTAACAATCGCCATCACAAGACAGTTTTTTGCCGCTGAGGCAAACGATCTTTGATCCTTTTGGAAGATGGCAGTTCATCCGGCGATATTTCCAGCTTCAAGAATTCCTTGCGCCTATTTTAAGGAATTGCTTTGATTAGTCGACAACGTGCTTGGGTCGACTGATCCTAATTTCTTTACGATAAATAAGGCATTTCTGCGTTCTTTAAATCTCTTTCTGGGGGGATTACCTGGGCCCTGAAGTTAGCAACCCAGTGTATGACTTTGAATTTCGCTGCGTGGTGGCTCAACCTCCCACCACACTTGAAATTAGTACTTATTACGATGAAACAATCCGCTATTAAAAAACACGTCCGTTCAGTTGGACATAAATCGTAAATCGACGTAAGGTATTCGCAAAAAGGCACTATTTGTATGAAGATGACTTTTTAATGTATAAGTAAATAAGTTTCTCGAGAGTTTTCCGTTAAAATGAACATTTCGATATCGACATTTTTTGATCGAAATCTACATTTTTCGAATCACGGGAGTCGATATCGAGTTTTATTGATCGAAATTGTTTTCGATTGGTAAATTGCAATCGTAAATCACCTTTTACTTTTTGTTTACACCGATTGTGACGTATAGGAGAAAATGTTAAGTTTTGGATTGATTTGTTGTTAATTTATAGCAAATTTACATATAATGGATATATTTTGAATATTTAGGATCAATGTAACTCAAACAAGAGATAAACAAAAATTGGTTATACTCGAGTTCTAGAGCGAGCTCCTAGGTTGGCAAAGGCCCTTATAAAAATGTACACAGACAAATGTGATAACCAAGAGATTGTGACCAAAACATCACCCAAAAAAAATTGTTATTCATAACAGCAGAAATGTTTGCCAAACCGCAGTTTTTTTTGCTAAAAAAAAAGGGAAAAAAGGAGTATGCAGTTGTTTCAGCAAACTCCAGTTAGTTGAAGCAGCAAACATGTTTTACTGCTGAAATATCAAACAAATACTGCTACTCCACCGTTTCCCTCATTGTACTCAGCTAAATTTTTAGTTCTATTTCTTTTGCACCAGTCTGAGTTGTATCATTTTTGTTGTTTCCACTTTTCTTCGGTTCACACAGATCACAAAGAAACTCTTCGTCTTCATGAGATCATAAGCCAGGCGACCACCAATATCTTTTTGTTTGGGAAAACTTTTCTGCTTTTAGGTGTCATCTTTCAAGGGTGTGCAGTTAAAGTTGTCGTTATAGTCGTTTTAGCTAAGACACAAACCAAACAGCAATTTTGTTTTAATTTCAATAGTTAGCATGCATGCATACACAGGGTCGTGGGTTCGAACCCAGTTACGACCAAACGCCAAAAAGTTTTTCAGGGGTGCATTATCCCACCTCATGAATGCTGGTGAAATTTCTGAGTGTTTTAAAGCTTCTCTAAATGGTTTCACTGCAACGTGGAACGCCGTTCAGACTCGACTATAATAAGGAGGTCCCTTGTTATTGAGCTTAACATAGAATAGGGCAGCACTCGGTGATAAGAGAGAAGTTCACCACTGTGGCATCACAATGGACTGAATAATCTAAGTGAGCCAGAAATATTGGGCTGCCGCTATACCTAAACTAAAAAACTAAAAATATTGAAAGTATTTTACGAAAGCTATCCCAATAATAACAAAAATATAACGCACTGGTTTTTTTATTTATTGATTTAGAAGTATTATTAATACTTTATAATTATAATTATAAAAATTCTTATAAAATTAAATTCATTTTAACAAATTGACTAACAGAATATTTAAAACGCACAATATTTGTTTCGTTTTTGATACAATTAGGTATACTATTATATAATTGCAGTCCTTTGTAAAATAGTGATCTCTACTTCCTTTCGGTTTCCAGTCTTCTCAGCCTAAAATTGTGTGTATTTCGTAATATATAAGTCCGATCGTTCTCAAATTTGGCGTAGAGCCGTTTCTTGGGACAGAGACAATCGCTATTGGTTTTGGAAAAAATCGGTTCAGATTTAGATATAGCTGCCATATATATTTATCCCCGATTTGGTCATAGTTAGCGTGTTTATCAACCGATTTTCTTGAAATACCGTACTCCAAATATTTTATGAATCTCGAAAATCTTGCAAAATATCAGCCAAATCGGTTCAGATTTAGATATAGCTCCCATATATATCTTTCTTCCGATTTAGACTCATATGACCACAGAGACCAAAGTTTATTACCGATCTTCGTGAAATTTTGCACAGAGGGTAGAATTGACATTCTACCAATGCTTGGTAAATTTTATTGAAATCGGTTCAATTTTAGATATAGCTCCCATATATATCTTTCGTCCGATTTGAACTTATATGGCCTCAAAATCCAGGGTTTTGCCGTGATTTGCTTCAAATTTCGCGCAAGGAGTGCGTTTAGTAGTATCGGTAATTGTGCCAAATTTGGTTGAAATCGGTTCAGATTTAGATATGGCTCCCATATATATCTTCCGTCCTATTTGCACTCATATGACCAGGGGGGCCAAAGTTATACTCCTATTTACGTGAAATTTCGCATTGATAGCAGAATTATTATTCTAACTATACATGTCAAATTTAGTCAAAATCGGTTCAGATTATATATAGCTCCCATATATACGTACACCAGAGCTGGGGAAATATGGTAGACTGTTACACATTGTATACCCATTTTCAATGGAAGTTTCCTCCAATTAACTAGATAGCGTTAGCCGATGTGAAGTAGTTGAGATGTAACACAAATTTTGGCCTACATAGGGGTGAAGGGTATAATATAGTCGGCCCCGCCCGACTTTAGACTTTACTTACTTGTTTTTTTTTTCAATTTCAATTTATTCAATTCAATTTTAATTGAATTTGTTCTGTAAGGTAATCGTGTTGAAATCATTGGTTAATATGCAGCCATTGTATTGTATTTAGCACCAAATTTATGTTTGTGTATCTATTTGCCTTTATTATTATTCTCAATCCTTTATTTTGTAGTTTTCGAAGCCTTTGAATTTGTGTTTTAGTGCAACAAGGGAACATAATTGTCGACCCGTATTCAAAATGTGGTTTAATTATTGTGTTATATACATTAATTACTGTGTTTAGTGGTATTTGATTCCTAATTATCGTAAATAAAACATTTTTTCCAATTATCTTAAATATTTTATCACTTTCCATGTTTATTTCCAATTTCTGAGTTTTCGATTCTTTTAATTTTAACTTACCAAACAAATATTTATATTGTTTATATCATATACAAGATTGTCATAACATTCGTTGGTTGATTTTGCGTCTGTAAAAATTAGTGTAAATTGAATTGGGAATTTGTCAAATTAATTTGGTTCACATATTGTATATTATTTATATTGTCACGAAACGTTTTAAGACTGACTGTCTATAAAATAATTATTAAATTTACTAGCAATAGTTTTGTTATCCTTATATTCTATGTCTTTAAATATCACCCGGTTCTTTTCAATAACGACAACCAAAGTAAGAATTAATAAAATGATACAAATTATTTAAATTATGTCGAAAAAATGCTAATTGACGTATTTTTTAATCAAATCGACTAAAACTCTGACTAAACAAAATAATAAAGGTGCTTAGATATTAAACTAAACATAAATTTAGGAACTTAAATCATAAGTTCAACCATTTCATAAATATCAGAATTCAAACATTCACTTATATAAAAATGAAACTATGTATAACCATCGGCAACTGCTATCATGAAAGTTTTAGCGGAACTTTGTGCGGTCGTATTTACTTGTTTAATATTATATAAAATCAATGGAAAATGGTTAATAGGCCCCCTCCCCAGAGGCCTTCCTACGCTTATGATTTTAATTCCAACTGACTTATTAGCTTCCTCTCTCCGCTCTTTATATACCAAAAATATGACGATTTGGAATATTCTGGCAAGATGTTTGTAGAATACACTATATCCATCTTGTGTGTCTTGTTATCTACAACCATCTAGAATAATCTATAAGCATCTTGTAATTCATCTGGTAGATGTCGCACACACATACACTACCACATATATACATCAGGTTATGCTCATATTATTACAGCAATAACAATAGACAATGAGAATAAAAAAACAAAAGGGGTTACTTCACTATGAGCGATTGAGAGATTAAGATCACAAAAGAAGTTTAGGAAAGTACCAGAAAATAAATAGATGATTCTAACAAGTGATGACGTAATTTTATCGTTACAATTTGAAATTATAAATTAACTGAAACTAATTTAAATACACTTAAATCTAGAATTACAAAATTCGTAACAATATTATAAGATTGCTTTATCTGGCAACCCCAGATTTGTTTTAACTCATTGAGCGTATGACATCTTTGTTTGTTTTTCACTTCCCAATAAACACAGGATGAGCGTTTTTCAAATGCAACAACTTTTCAGTTTGAGGGTAAATATAATTTTCAACATAAATTCAACTTGACTTGATACATCTCATTCTCAATACATCTTCAAATTGTTTGCAAATTATTTCCAATATGCCAAAATGTTGACGAAATCTTTGAAAAGGTGTTGAAGATAATATGAGAAATCTTTAACAAAACACTACCTTAAAATGCAACAAAAAAAAACCATGTGGTTTTTAATATTTGTCTAAACTTATGTTCAGACAACATTTTTTTATATCTTCTTTATAATTTTTATAATTTAATTATTTAAAATGAATTGCCAAATTTGAATTTCTGAAATTTCCAACCGTTACAAATTGAAATAATTTATGCATAACTGTTTACAATTAAATTGTATCTTTTAGCCTTACAAAGGCCTTATACAGTTACTTAAAAAACATTTTAAATACTACTCAAAACAATTCTCTTATTTCTAACATTAATATACTAACAATAATACAACAAGAGGATACTACTCTATATCGATAAAAAATAATGTGTAAAAACGAATAGCGCTACATCCTCGGAAGTACAAACCCACGAATATCATCACTTGCACTTCGACTACACCCAGAAAAAAGTGATCCCTTCCTTAAGTTAAAATGAACTCATTGTGAAGAAAGTTGAACTTCGTATAGCGCCAAAGACATTTTTATTTGTTTGAATGATGTGATTTTCGTAGAAATTAGGTAGAATGCATTCCATATAAAGGGTGATTCTTTTGAGGTTAGGATTTTCATGCATTAGTATTTGACAGATCACGTGGGATTTCAGACATGGTGTCAAAGAGAAAGATGCTCAGTATGCTTTGACATTTCATCATGAATAGACTTACGATCTGCCACAACGTCGAATTTTCAGTGAATGGGCCCTAGAAAAGTTGGCAGAAAATCCGCTTTTTTATCGACAAATTTTGTTCAGCGATGAGGCTCATTTCTGGTTGAATGGCTACGTAAATAAGCAAAATTGCCGCATTTGGAGTGAAGAGCAACCAGAAGCCGTTCAACAACTGCCCATGCATCCCGAAAAATGCACTGTTTGGTGTGGTTTGTACGCTGGTGGAATCATTGGACCGTATTTTTTCAAAGATGCTGTTGGACGCAACGTTACGGTGAATGGCGATCGCTATCGTTCGATGCTAACAAACTTTTTGTTGCCAAAAATGGAAGAACTGAACTTGGTTGACATGTGGTTTCAACAAGATGGCGCTACATGCCACACAGCTCGCGATTCTATGGCCATTTTGAGGGAAAACTTCGGAGAACAATTCATCTCAAGAAATGGACCGGTAAGTTGGCCACCAAGATCATGCGATTTGACGCCTTTAGACTATTTTTTGTGGGGCTACGTCAAGTCTAAAGTCTACAGAAATAAGCCAGCAACTATTCCAGCTTTGGAAGACAACATTTCCGAAGAAATTCGGGCTATTCCGGCCGAAATGCTCGAAAAAGTTGCCCAAAATTGGACTTTCCGAATGGACCACCTAAGACGCAGCCGCGGTCAACATTTAAATGAAATTATCTTCAAAAAGTAAATGTCATGGACCAATCTAACGTTTCAAATAAAGAACCGATGAGATTTTGCAAATTTTATGCGTTTTTTTTTAAAAAAAAGCTATCAAGCTCTTAACAAATCACCCTTTATTAGTTAACATTTTTCTATATTTATGTACCACTATACTACAGAATGAAAAAATTGAACTGAATTGAATTCATATATGGAATGATTTTATTGAACTTTTTTCATTCATTTGGACAATCTTACATATTTGTGGTAAACCTTTTACTTCAAATTTAAATCTGCTTACCTTCGCTTTTAAATACAATTTTATGTATTTATATAAGCAATTTTTTCTTCAATAAAAGACATATTTTATTAATATATTGAATACATTTATATAGAATCAACAGCATCGACTGGCCTTGAAATATTAAAACACATTTTTTTCTTCTTCTAGTACTTTTCACTAATTTAAAATAACAAATATTTTATATATTTTATTTGTTTTATAATATTATTTTACTATATTATTTTTTAACAATCTCTCCGTATACCATAACAACGCGATTCCAACTAAAAAACCAACCCACGCGCAAACACATCGATTACATCGATGACAGGTATCGATTACAGGTAGATAAAAGAAATGTAGGAAATTTTCCTATATTCTAACAAGTGTGAACTAAAATATTTTTCTATGCCAAGTGTTATTGGTATGTATGATAAGCTTTCTATAATAAAGGAAGTCAGAATTATCATTTTATAAGAAATCTTACTAAATTTGAGGAAACTTGGTTTTAGTTCGGTTTTTGTTTATTTTTACGAATGCTTTGTTATCAGTGAATAAAATGTTCTTTTCCAGTAGTAAATTCTTATACCCAGCGAAGAAAAAGTATTAGTAAAATACCATGCTTTATTCTAGTTAATGAACTATTCCTAACTGATTTCAGTTTAGGATTTTTTACTGAAACAAGTAAATTTTATTATTTCACACAAAAATTTAACTGAATGGAAATAAAATGGCTAAACTAAATTGATGAACATTTTTTCCTTTAGTTTCGAAGACACTTTTTTCTGGGTGTACCAATCTATATTTAATAAAGGTGAGCCTATCTATATTTAATAAAGGATTACTTGCACTTTAAATAAATTGTGTTTCTCTTTTTTATCCGCGTATAATATCTTTAATACGGAGATTTTATACTACATAGGAATTCAAGTCGCTTTTCCTGCAACTGCAGTTTGATATTGGTGGGTTATTGCATTCCTTCTGTGATTACAACAAACACTTAATACAATCCACAATTTTATTTCCACTCGTGTTTGGCAGCGCACAAGCACCAAGTGGGTGATAGTGATTCAAGCAAGATTCAAGCATTGCACTCCTGGGTTCCAATTGCTCTTTAATCCCACTCGTTCTCAACATTCACGCCCTTGGTCTTTGTTCATCTGTCATCCAATTGTTCATGGTCCTCCAGAGAAGAGAGTAATACCAGTCAATCAAAAGAAACACAGCATAAAACATGAGGTAATGACAACAACGCATTAGTTGGTAATTGACTTCGGTAAGTGCGCATTTTAGTAAAACCGCGGATTACACTGGGGAACAGTGATTTTGTTGATTAAGAACTGAATATCATTTTTAAGGTTATTTGGGACGCTGAATCCAAATCTGCAATTGTTTTTTTCCTATCAGCTCGACTTTTCGAGATATACCGTTATGTTCAAAATTAAGGCACTTCCTCTACATATATTGGAATAACTTGAAAACGGTTCAACATAATAAATTTAGAAAAAAATCCCAAACAATGTTCTCTTTAAGTCGTTCTTACACAATTTACTGAATTGGTATACATCGCGATTTCCGTAAAAATAAACATTTTCTAATGGGTAAGTTTTTTTATGAATCTACGAATTAAAAAAAATTGGTAATAAAAAGTACTAGGTAGTAAACTCAAAACGCCTATACATTTTATTGTTCCTTTGTGACACCTACACACAAAAAAAATTTCACGAAAATTTTTCCAATTACAATTTTAATTGAGTTTTAAAAAATATTCAATTAACAATTTAATTGATTCAACAAAATTTTTTAATTAAAACAAAAATCAATCACAAAAATAATAGTATCAATTAATTGGATCAATTAACTTTTTAATTGACCTTCAATTAATTTTTTAGTTGATACTATCATTTCTGTGATTGAAGACATTTCAATTAAAAATTAATTGGATCAATTAATTTCGTGATTGAATCAGAAAATTTTTTTGTATGTAGTCAGTTCACAGTCAATTAAAGAAAAAAAAGAAAAGTGCACTTGTTTTTATTGATAAGTGGTTTACCGTAGGTAACGGATTATTTTTTAAGGAAATTCCCCTTAACACATGTGTTCATTCATAAGCGACCGACAATAAAATTGTCGATATAATTTTTTCTAGGTACTTTAGTAAAAAAAACTATGAAGTATTCAACCAATTTTTGTCATTCAACAAGTGTTTACGAAAGTGAAAAGTATAACGACAAAAAATATGACTACGTCAAGAGACAGCTGTAAAATCAATCGCAACTATTTTTGTCACATATGTGGCGAATACACTTTTATAAAAAATAGATAAAGTGTGTCAGATTTGATTAAAAACGTTTATTTTGAATACTTCGGATTTGCCATGGAAATCCGTGACAAGTACTGGATTCCTAATACGGTATGTAGCAACTGTGTAGAGTATTTAAAGTTATGGACAAAGAAGCAAAGGTCCCACTACAAGTATAAAACACCAATGATCTGGCGGGAACCTTCGAATCATTATGACGATTGTTATTTTTGCGCTGTCAACATAACAGGCATTAATAAAAGAAACCGGTCTAAATGGATTTATCCTAACGTGTTGTCTATTACCCAACCAGTCCTGTATTCTAATAAGGATTCAGAACTACAACCATGTACATCTACACACAATTACAACAAAATGTTCCTTCATCAATTTCTGAATCTGGATCAGATGACATCCATATAGATATTTCTTATGAACGCGACCAATTTAATCAGGATGAGCTTAGTGATTTAGTGAGAGACCTTGGACTCTCTAAAAAAGCATCTGAAATTCTGGCTTCTCGATTAAAGCAAAAAAATCTGTTAATCCAAGGAACAACAATTTCATACTACTGTAACAGAGAAAAAACTTACTTCCATTTTTTTCCGAAGACAATGAATTTGTTTATTGTTCAGATGTTCCTGGTTTAGTAACTGCGATGGGATTAGAGAGGTATGATCCAAATGACTGGCGACTATTTATAGATTCTTCTAAACGCAGCCTAAAATGTGTACTTGTGCATAACGGAAATAAATTGGGTTCGTTGCCGATTGCACATTTTACTAAAGCTAAAGAAGAATATTACACAATTGCCTCAGTTATAAATAAAATAAAGTACAACGAACACCGCTGGCTAATTTGTGTGGATCTAAAAATGGTGAATTTTCTTCGAGGCCAACAAGGTGGCTACACAAAATATCCGTGTTTTATTTGTTTATGGAATAGTAGAGCCAGATCTGAACATTGGAGTAAGAAAATCTGGCCTTCGAGGGAAGCTATGGCTCTAGGAAAACACAATATAGTTAATCAACCACTTGTGTCCAGGGATCGCATAATACTGCCACCTCTCCATATCAAGCTAGGACTTATGAAACAATTTGTCAAAGCTCTCAACAAGGACGGTGATTGTTTTAGATATATCAGTAGAAAGTTCACCAATTTGAGTTCGGAGAAACTGAAAGCTGGCATTGTTGATGGCCCTCAAATCAGAATATTAATCAATGATGAAAATTTTGGTACTTCAATGACAGATATTGAAAGAAATGCTTGGAATGAGTTTGTTTGGATTGTGTGCAATTTCCTGGGAAACAAAAAGGGTTATCACTACTCGGACCACGTGGATAACATGTTGTCACATTTCAAGTAGTTTGGTTGTAATATGACCATTAAGCTGCACTATCTACACAGTCACTTGGATTGTTTCCCTGAAAATCTTGGAGACTTCAGTGAAGAACAAGGTGAACGTTTCCATCAAGATATCCGTACTATAGAGGAGCGGTACCAGGGTCACTGGGATAAGCATATGATGGCGGACTATTGCTGGAGCATTAAAAAAACCCCTCTAAACAAGATTATTTCAGAAAATCTTATAAAAGAAAATTTTTCGATGAGTTGTAATTACATTGTAATATTTGTGCATTAAAAGTTTTTATTTTTCTTAAAATTTCTCTTTTTGTGTTAAATTAAAAAGTATAGTTGATAGAAATGAACAAAATCAATAGTTGTGGACCGATTCTAATGAAATAAAACTAATTTTATTCAAAATATATTTAACTAACTTTTTTTGCAATATATGTAGTGGAAGTGCCTTAATTTTGAACATAACGGTATATCTCGAAAAGTCGAGCTGATAGAAAAAAAAACCAATTGCAGATTTGGATTCAGCGTCCCAAATAACCTTAAAAACGATATTCCATTCTTAATCAACAGAACCGTAACAAAAATAAACTTATTACATACAAACACTTACCCATTAGAAAATGTTATTTATGTATGGAAATCGCGATTTATATCAATTCAGTAAATCGTGAATAAAATCAAAAGTTGTGCACCGATTGTAATGAAATAAAGCTCATTTTATTGGAAATATATTTAACTAACTGTTTCTGTTTCTAAAACAGTGATTTTTGTACCATTTTTAGGATTTTTTAAAGATCAAAAAAAATTTTTGTTTGTCAAAGAATTCAAGTTTTTTTGCAAAACTTGAACGATATCTCTAAAACTACTTGGAAAATTGAAAAACAGTGTAAAGACAGCTTAAAGAGAATATTGTAAGGGATTTTTTTAAATTTTTTAATTTAATAAGTTGAACCGTTTTCAAGTTATTCCAATATATGTGGCGGAAGTGCCTTAATTTTGAACATAACGGTATATCTCGAAAAATCGAGCTGATAGAAAAAAACGAAGAACAGATTTGGATTCAGCGACCCCTAATTACTAAATTTGGTACAAATTTCAAATCAACTCGAAAAAAGTTCACTTTTGTTCCCCTGTGTTATTGCTCAAATCTAAAGTGTGTGTGGTGGTTTAAATTCTATAAAGTCGATGATAGTAAACAGAAGAAAATTGGTTAAATCGCGAAATTGGATTGAACATATTAAAAAAAAACGCAATCAAAACTTTGTGGGAATATGATTTCGATCTTGTGAAATAACTGTGCAAATTAGTTCAGATTTGAAGTAAATTACAGTTTTCGCTTTATTCTCCCCGGAATAAGCAAAATAAATTCGTAAGAAATCCGTTATTTTATTCGTAAGAAATCCGTTATTTTAACTAAAAAGTTAGTGAACAAATGAAAAAAAAGTGTAAAACCCGTTATAAAGTATTACGAATAAATTCTTTTCATTTGGTTCAGTTGGAACAAAAGCGAATAAAATAAAAATAGTGTGCAAAAAAAAAAAGTAGCCTAAAATAACGGCAAAGTAACTCTCCACAAACCCTGTTCATCAAGGAAGATTATATGAAAGGTAATTCATTTTTTTACTACTCGCATTTCGTAATTTTGGCGCAATTTCTTTTGAGAAGGAAGAATTAATTTATCACTCAAAGTTTTTATGGAGTGACGTAACGGGAGATCGTAGCCATATTTCAGTTAGGCTCTCTGTACGCTCTTATACAGATATTATCTGTCATCAAGTCTTTGCTAACTGCCCCATATAACAGTTTGGGATAACACATGCATGAATATACTCACTCAAATTAGAGTTGAAGAAGGAATGATGAACACCCAGATAAGGAATATGATCACCTCAAACATGTTTTAAGAGCAAAATGTTATTTTTGGGTGGTGACCATGTAACATGGTTTTCGCAACCATGTTATTTTATCGGAAATCATGTATCTGATTTCGGCAAGCAGGTTATATTTGACGATAAAATAACATATTAGTGACAAACACCATACAAAATATACACCACCATACACAAATCACCATACAAAAATAACATTTTGCTTTTGAAACATGTTTGAGGTGATCATATTCCTTCTCTGCGTGAAGAGAAATAATGATTATTGTTTAAATGCATAACACATTTGTAAAAAAGGGGAAAGGAGTAATAAAATTGCTATTTAAAAGTAGTGCCTTTCTTTTTCATTCAACCGTCGAACGGAACGGACGTGTTTTTTAATAGCGGATAAAATCATCGTAATAAGTACCTACTACGAATTTCAAGTGTGGTGGGATATTAGGCCACCATGCAGAGAAATTCAAAGACATCCACTGGGTTGCTAACTTCAGGGCCCTGTGGACGGGTATCGACTGGAGTTATAAATTTGGGCAATGACCAAGAGTTAGACCCAATTAGTCGACCTGTAAACGGGTCGACAGGTGGCGACACTTTGACAAGTCCAACCTTTTCCAAGGTAACGGCATCAAAAGGAGGTAATCCCTCACGAAAGAGATACAAGGAACCCAGAAATGCTTTGTTTATCCTAAAGAAATTAGGATCAGTCGACCCAAGCACGTTAAATGTGGTATCACAATGGACTGAATAGTCTAAGTGAGCCTGAATCTTAATCGGGCTGCCACTTTAACCTAACCTAACCTAAGCACGTTGTCGGCTAAACAAAGCGATTCCTTAAAATGGGCTCAAGGGATTCGTGAGGCTGGAAAAAGGGAACGAAAGCAAAAATGGGGGGAAATTGAGAATGGTTTGTCTGGCGTCTACTCACAGGTGCTGGAAAAGTTTCCCGGCCCAGATCCTCGACACCAAGAGGCTGGTTGGTATCAAGGACGATTTAAGCTAGTCGCATTTGAAGACCAGAGGTCTGTAGAATGTTTTAAAGATGCTCTGATACTAATTGGTGAAGTTTGGGAAGGAGCTGCCCTAGAGTTAATCGAAAAGAAAGACATACCGGCTAGACCTAGAGCACATGCGTGGATACCTGCAAACCCTCCTGACCCTGAATCTATTTTAAATAGACTGAAAGAATGCAATCCAGATCTTCCAACAGCTGATTGGAAGGTTGGCCGTTTGGATGAAGTGGATAGACCAAGACGGCATGCAGTGTTTATATTGAACACTCAGTCTTTGCCACATCTAGCAAAGTCTCAGGGCCGTGTATGTTATGGCTTTCATTATATACAAATGAAGGTATATAAAAACGATCAGCTAAAGGATTCGGAAATCGACAAGCCTCTGTCTGAATCAGAAATAAGAGGATCCTCTTGCGAAGTCGAGGGAGATACCAAAGATGCAGACTTGGATATACATCGTATGCAAAAGGAGGTTTCAACTGCCTCAAAACTCACCAAACCGGAACCTAAGGTTATTGCGAGAGTCACCGAGATCTCTGAAGAGGATATTCTTGATGACTGCCATGAAATGCCTGTAACTTACGGTGTACCACAAGGGTCAGAACTCGGTCCCATATTATACCTTATATATGCAAACGAGATGACATCAATTTTAAAGAAAAGAAAATTATTTGCGTATGCTGATGATACGGCTGTTTTAGTTGCGCACACAAATCTTGAACAAGCACAATTAATAATGTAATCGGAGCTCAATGGTGTCACGACAATGGACTAATAATCAACACTGAGAAGACAAAAATGCTTCACATTAGACTTCCCAGCATACCAACATCGAACACTACCGTTAAATTCCACAACACTGAATGCCTTCATGATAACATAACCCCAAATAATAACGATGATTGTAAAGAGTTTGTCGAAGTAGTGGACACAATAAAATATCTAGGTGTTATAGTGGACCAGCATATGGCGTGGATGACTCAAATTCTAACTCTAAACAGTAAACTTCGGAAGGCGGCATATGTTTTCTTTCATCTTAACAACTGTGCCCCTGCAAATGTTACTAAGCAAGCGTAGTTTGAGCTTGTTGAATCCCAATTACGTCATGGTATAACAGCATTCGGGCCAGTGCCATATTGCAAAATCTTACAACAAACGCAAAATAGAATTATAAGGATTTTAATGAAGAACAAACATAACCAAAGTGAAAACGTACAACAAGGAATCAGTATTCAGAGCTTTGCCAAACAAAACAACTTTCTGAATTTGAATAGCCTATACAAGGCGACAGTTTTGAACGAATTTCGTGAAGATAAATTACTGAAACAGATACAACATTCATATAATAAGTTACAAGATAAAGAGAAGCGGAAAAATTTCATGTACCAGGATTTAGAAACAATTACGGAAAGAATTCCCTAAACGTACAATTGCTAGGAATCTTCAATTCAATGTCAGTAGAGATTGTCGAGATACGGAACGCATTTATAAGAAAACAGAAACTAAAAGAGTACTTAATATCAATGCAATGAAGGAATGTAATTCTGAATTTATATACTTTTTTTAATTTATATAAAATACAAAATACAAAAAACTATTGTATGTAGCTAAATATCATATTTGTTAAATAATTTATCTAATAGTGGTATATAAAAATTTATTCAATAATCCCTGCATACAAGTTTTATACTGAATTAATCTTTTGTTGAATCTTATTTGGTTAAATAAATAATAAAACAAAGATCTGGTTACCCGTGTAAAAATTGGAGGATCCAATCCTATCTAATAATATCAAATTGGATCTGTTCAGATATTGGTTCAGACATAATCAGATATGCACAGATATGCTATATATGGTGCTACATCTGGTTAGATATAATTGCAGATCTCACCATATATAGTATAATATCTAATTATATCTGGCATATCTAATAATATATGCTTGGATAGGACCATATATAGCACTATATCTAATAAGATATGGTAGATATAACATAATATCTGACTATATATGGGGTTTAAATACGGTCCAAAATATAATAAAAAAAAATCATGAACAAGTTAAAAAGATTTTTGAAATACACGTCTAAAAAACTATTCGAGATATATACACAAAGTTACAGATGGAAAAATAACTTTTGTTTATTTAACGAACTTACATAATACATTTTAAAATATTTGGCAGTATACAAACATGTTTTTCGAGTTTCAGAACATGGTTGAATTCCTTCACGTCAGATAGTTTGAACAATCTAAAGCAGTCAGTTTTGGAAATGGATATAATATGATCAGCGCCAGTTTTTAAATGTTTTATCGCACACTGCTGGTTGACGTCAAAAAGAGTAATAAAAATAAATTGTTGAAAATGCGCAAAGAAACAATTAATAGACCCAAATAGAATTTCGCTTTTTTATTAATTGTACTGTATAGTTATTAGTTTTGGTATTTTTTATATAAAAGGGATGTGTAAATATTTATATATATTTGACACCTCGAGTAGTACGAAAAAGTGTGGGTTTCATCAAAACACTCATTTAGTATTTGTCGTTCCCATGCGTTTGGAGTATAATTAACCTTTCATCCAAAGCATTATTTAGTATCCTAAGTATATTACAAAATGAATTTTTATTTTGAAATATCCTCATATAAAAAGACTGCTGTTAGGTTAGGTTAGGTTAAAGTGGCAGCCCGATTAAGATTCAGGCTCACTTAGACTATTCAGTCCATTGTGATACCACATTAACTAAAAGTACCTATTACATATGGGCACTTCTTTGTTGAACCAACCAGATTGTTCCAAAAACATTAGCAGACTGCTTAAGTTAACGTTTTCCAGATCCGCCAGTAATCTGAAGCTATATGCTCCTAAAAGTTGCTTGCGCTTTACACAAAATGCAGGACACTCACACAAGAGGTGTTTAATTGATTCTTATTCCTCCGCATCATGACAGCTCATACAATAGTCATTATACTTCGCGCCAATAGTTTTTGCAAAATCTCCTATCAGGCAGCGACCCGTTATAGCAGATATCAGGAGTGATATCTGACGTCTCGAGAACATTAGCATATCTAGTGTGCGGTTTAAGTTGAAATGGGGCCATATTTGCTTGGTGTCGTTACAACCCTTGCAATTCTCCCATCGAACATTTGCCATCATAACATAAAGACTGCTGTTTATATGAAACACTGACTTCTCGTTGCCCAGATCTCCAAACCGTCGTACCTTGAGGATGGGGGCTTCTCAACAATACCTTCTTGGTTTTCTAAGCAATTTTTCTTATTGACGCAGGCACCGAAGTGGAATGAGCCCATTAATCAAGATGATTTTAATATTTATATAGTAAATTTAATTTAATGGGTTTTACTGTTATTAATGGCGTAAATTGTACTTGTTAAATTTCAAATAAAAAAAAGTTTCTTCTTTATTCATCTATCACACGTTCTAATAAATGGGCTCTATACATTATAAAAGTGCTTCAGGTTTTTAATGTGAACGATCCATCAGTTTTAACAACAACCTCAATGTCATTATGTCAAATTTGAACGCCGTCAGGGGCATCACTTCTAAACGAATTTAACACAAGACAAGCTGAGAAAATCAAGAAATTTAATATAATTGTTTTAATTGTGTTCCTTTGATAAAGTGTATATCGTTTCTTTTATTGCGGAGATTATGTAGGTAAGTAGATTGTATTTGTTATTCCCTTAGTAGTCCTTTTCATATTGTTTTACTATTTTCTAGATTTGGAAAATAGGAAACCACCGTGGTGTACTGGTTAGCATGCCCGCCTTGCATTCAAAAGGTCACGGGTTCAATCCCAGTTCCGACCAACACCAAAAATTATTTCGGCGGTGGATTTTCTCCTCGCAGTAATGTTGGCGACATTTCTGCTTCAAAGATTCTCTATGTTGTTTCACCGCAACATGAAATGCCGAGCGCACCCGATTATAACAAGGAGGTCCCATGTTATTAAGCTAAAAATTGAATCGAGCAGCAATCAGTGATAAGTGAGATGTTGATTACTGTGATATGTTGATGACTGAATAGTCTGAATGAGCCTAAAATAACGGCCTATCGCTATACCTAACCTAATCCCGAATACACTTTAAATGTGAGTATTAAAAGCAACATAAAATTATAACTTTTTTTTTGCAATTTTTATTGCAACTTGAAGAAGAATGATCCAAAACAATCCTAATACTTGCTTACCTAGTTCAATATAATTCCTATATTTGTTTAATAGTTGTTTTTTACTTAATTTCATTGCAGATTGTCTTAACGCTGTAATATTTTAGTCGCGTGTCTAAGTCCAAAGCAGAAGAAACAAACGAAAAGATCTGGTGAATACGGTGGGTGGGGAAGCAATTCGAAGTCCAATTCATGAATTTTTGCCATCGTTCTCAATGACTTGTGGCACGGTGCGTTGTCTTGGTGGAACAACACTTTTTCTTCTTCATATGGGGCCGTTTTGCCGCGATTTCGACCTTCAAACGCTCCAATAACACCATATAATAGTCACTGTTGATGGTTTTTCCCTTCTCAAGATAATCGATAAAAATTATTCCATGCGCATCCGAAAAAAACAGAGGCCATTACTCTGCCAGCGGACTTTTGAGTCTTTCCACGCTTCGGAGACGGTTCACTGGTCGCTGTCCACTCAACCGACTGTCGATTGGACTCAGGAGTGTAGTGATGAAGCCATGTTTCATCCATTGTCACATATCGGCGGAAAAACTCGGGTGTATTACGAGTTAACAGCTGCAAACACCGCTCAGAATCATCAACACGTTGTTGTTTTTGGTCAAATGTGAGCTCGCGCGGCACCTATTTTGCACAGAGCTTCCGCATATCCAAATATTGATGAATGATATGACCAACACGTTCCTTTGATATCTTTAAGGCCTCTGCTATCTCGATCAACTTCATTTTACGGTCATTCAAAATCATTTTGTGGATTTTTTGATGTTTTCGTCGGTAACCACCTCTTTCGGGCGTCCACTGCGTTCACCGTCCTCCGTGCTCATTTCACCACGCTTGAATTTTGCATACCAATCAATTATTGTTGATTTCCCTGGGGCAGAGTCCGGAAACTCATTATCGTATTTTTTCCCTTCAGAAAACACGAAATTCCTTTTTTTCCATATTTTCACAATAACAAAAGTTGCTTCACAAAAGACGCCCTATCTCACAAACTAATTGACTTACAGACGTCAAATTTTGACACGAATAATTTGAAGGTTGGTACTATATAAAAATAATATGCATTTAATACTAGCGACGCCATCCATCTATGGACTTATCAGCCAACCTGATTGGTTCAAATTTTAATAGACGATTTCAATGTGTGGAAATTTTGGAAAATTAAATTACGGAGCTCCTTAATACACCTATTTATGCTAAACGACTACAACTGCAAAAGAAGATTATAAATCTGCAACCTGGAACTAAGAATTGAACTTGATATTCTATGCAGGTAATGTTTAACAAAATTAACTTTTAATTGAACAAAATTAAATTCGAATTATTCTGTTTACTTTCAGAAAAACTAATTTAGCTTACAGGCTGATGATTTATTGGAAATCTAGGCGCATCTACATATTAGAAGGAACATGCTGACATGGTTATTATGATAAGGAAGATAATGATTTATATAGGTTATTTTTTCGCCCTATAGTTGTTATTGATAGTCATTGTATGTGTAAGTTATGTTAGAACAAAACACAAATGACAAGAACCAAATTTATTTGCCTATTGCATAATTCAAAAAATAATAAAATATTAAATATATTTTATAAGAAACACATATTTTCTTTTATTTCAAATAAAACTAAATACGATGTTGGGGGCGCAATATATAAATTTTATTTATTGAAATGTATAGCCAATTTCAATTAATTATTTAATTGAATGAATCAAATAGTTAATTGATTTTTGTCGCGAAATTAATTAAAATTTTAATTGATTCAATTAAAGCTGTGATTGAATTTTATGTTAAAAAGCAATCACGTCTTCAATCACACAATTAATTCATTCCGTGACAAAAGTCTATCAAATTTTTAATTGAAAATCGTGTTGGTTTTCAATCAAAATGGGTGATTGATGCTATCATTTTCGTGATTGAAGACATTTCAATTAAAAAAATGATTGAATCCGCGATTTTCGTGATTGAAATCAAAAACATTTTTTTGTGTAGCACTATATCTAATAAGATATGGTAGATATAACATTATATCTGACTATATACGAGGGCAGTTCGGAAACTTCTTAGCCTAGCTCTAAAGCGCGGTATAAACGGAAAAAAGTTGTTTTGGAAACTTCCATCTCTGTTATGGACACATGTTAAATTTTGTTTCGATCTGGCAACTCCTTCATATAGAAACAGTTGTTCAAAAAAGACGCATCCGCAATTTTTTTTACAATGGAAAAATTAGAAATGCGTGCTATCATTAAATATTTACATAAAAAAGGTTTATCAGGACAAGAAATTCATAATGATATGGTGAATGTGTTGGTGAAAGTGCTCCTTCATATGCAACAGTAAAAAATTGGGTTGCTGAATTTAAACGTGGTCGTACAAGCATTGAAGATGAACCACGTAGTGGACGTCCAAAAACAGCAACAACATAGAAATTGTAGCCAAAGTGCATGATATGGTATTAAATGATCGACGAATAAAAGTGCGTGAAATTGCTAATATCATGGGCATCTCAAATGATCGAGTCCATTTAATTTTGCATGAAGAACTACAGATAAAAAAGCTTTCTGCAAGATGGGTGCCGCATTTGTTAACAGTCGATCAAAAACGCATAAATGCGTTTTTCTCAAGCTTGTTTGGATCGTTTTAAGCGTCGTTTCATAATTGTTGATGAGACATGGATCCACTCCAGAGACAAAAGAACAATCCAAACAATGGACTGAAGCTGGAGGAAGTACCCCAAAGAAGGCAAAAACAATTCAATTGGCTGGTAAGATTATGGCAACGGTTTTTTGGGACTTCAAAGGTATTTTATTGATTGACTATCTGCAAAAAGGTAAAACAATAAAGTCAGAGTACTATTGCGACCTTTTGGATCAATTAAATGTACAAAACGTCCTGGCTTACAACACAAAAAAATAATTTTTAATAAAGACAACGCACCAGCGCACGAGAGTGTTTTAACAATGGCTAAAATCAACGAATTAAAGTACGAGTTGCGACCACCCCCGTTATTCTCCTGATTTAGCTCCCAGTGACGTTTACTTGTTCCCAAATCTAAAAAAATTCCTTGCTGGCAAGCGTTTTACCTCAAATGAAGATGCAATTACAGTTGTATACCACTATTTTGAAGACCTTGAGGAAAAATATTTTAATCAAGGGATAGAATTACTAGAAAAGTGTTGTACTAAGTGTATTGAAGTTTCACGAGATTATATTTAAAAATAAAAATATTTTTGAAAAACTAACTATATTGATAGGCTAAGAAGTTTCCGAACCGCCCTCGTATGGTGTTAAATACGGTCCAAAATATAATAAAAAAATCATCAACAAGTTAAAACTTTTTTTGAAGTACATCTCTAAAAAACTATTCGAGATATATTACGTAAAGTTACAGATGGAAAAATAACTTTTTTATTTAACGAACTTACATAATACATTTTAAAGTATCTCGCGTAAAAATTGGAGGATCCAATCCTATCTAATAATATAAAATTGGATCTAATTGGGTCTGTTCAGATATTGGTTCAGACTTAATTAAATCTGCACAGACGTGCTATATATGGTGCTAGATCTGGTTAGATATAATTGCAGATCTCATCATATATAGTATAATATCTAATTATATCTCTCATATCTAAAAATATATGCTTGAATAGGACCATATATAGCACTATATCTAATAAGATATTGTAGATATAACATCATATATGACTATATAGGATTAAATACGGTCCAAAATATAATAAAACAAATCATTAGCAAGTTAAAAATATTTTTGAAATACACCTCTAAGAAACTATACAAGATATATAACAGGTTGGCTGATAAGTCCCCGGTCTGACACATAGATGGCGTCGCTAGTATTAAATGCATATCATTTTTATATAGTACCAACCTTCAAATGATTCTTGTCAAAATTTGACGTCTGTAAGTCAATTAGTTTGTGAGATAGAGCGTCTTTTTTGAAGCAACTTTTGTTATTGTGAAAAAAATGGAAAAAAAGGAATTTCGAGTTCTGATAAAATACTGTTTTCTGAAGAGAAAAAATACGGTGGAAGCAAAAACTTGGCTTGATAATGAGTTTCCGGACTCTGCCCCAGGGAAATCAACAATACTTGATTGATATGCAAAATTTAAGCGTGGTGAAATGAGCACGGAGGACGGTGAACGCAGTGGACGCCCGAAAGAGGTGGTTACCGACGAAAATTTCAAAAAAATCCACAAATTGATTTTGAATGACCGTAAAATGAAGTTGATGGAGATAGCAGAGGCCTTAAAGAAACCAAAATGGTATCAAAAAATTGGAAGGTCGTTATAATCGTTGTATCGCTCTTGAAGGGAACTATGTTGAATAATAAAAACGAATTTTGACAAAAAAAAATGTGTTTTTCTTTGTTAGACCGGGGACTTATCAGCCAACCTGTTACACAAAGTTACAGATGGAAAATAACTTTATTTTATTTAACGAACTTACATAATACACTTTAAAGTATTTGGCATTTTACAAATGTTTTTCGAGTTTCAGAACATGTTTGAGCGCCTTCACGTCAGTTAGTTTTATCAATCTAATGCAGTCAGTTTTGGAAATGGATGTAATAAGAAAACGACAGCGCCAGTATTTAAATGTTTTATCGTATACAGCTGGTTGACGTCAAAAAGATTAATAAAAATACAATTGTAAGTAATAATTGTAAGAATTTCGACGTTTTTTTTATAAATTGTACTGTATAGTTATTAGTTTTGGTATTTTTATATAAAAGAGATGTGTAGATATTTTATCTATTTGACACCTCGAATAGTAAGAAAAAGTGTGGGTTTCATCAAAACACTCATTTAGTATTTGTCGTTCCATTGGGTTTGGAGTAGATTTAGATTAGAAAAGATTTTATTGAAAATTCAGTTACATGAGATGAGTTACTTAACAATTATTAAAGAAAATCTTATATGACATAACAATTTTGTGTGTCAGATCGGCATTATCAGATTAAATATGTGAAACAGTTTGATTAAAAGGTATAATAAAAAGGACAGTTTGCTTCTGCGTATTCCTATACATCAAATTCATTCACAATAAGGTTCCTGTATCTAAGGTTATGTTATATGATAAATAACTTATGAGAGGCTTGAAGTGGTTGCCGTTAAATATATCGTAAAAATCGTTTAGTGTTAATGGACTCTTTCCAAAACATTTTCTCCTTCCGTATGCATATACTGGGCATACCCCAATAAAATGAAAAGTATTTTCAGGGACCTGTAACAGTTTGGCTGATAATTCCCCGGTCTGACACATAGATGGGGTCGCTAGTATTAAATGCATATTAATTTTACATAGTACCAACCTTCAAATGATTCGTGTCAAAATTTGATGTCTGTAAGTCAATTAGTTTGTGAGATAGAGCGTCTTTTATGAAGCAACTTTTGTTATTGTGAAAAAATGGAAAAAAAGAATTTCGTGTTTTGATAAAATACTGTTTTCTGAAGGTAAAAATACAGAGGAAGCGCGAGCTCACATTTGACCAAAAACAACAACGTGTTGATGATTCTGAGCGGTGTTTGCAGCTGTTAACTCGTAATACACCCGAGTTTTTCCGTCGATGTGTGACAATGGATGAAACATGGCTCCATCAGTACACTCCTGAGTAATCGACAGTCGGCTGAGTGGACAGCGACCGGTGAACCGTCTCCGAAACGTGGAAAGACTCAAAAGTCCGCTGGCAAAGTAATGTCCTCAGTTTTTGGGATGCGCATGGACCATCAACAGTGACTATTATATGGCGTTATTGGAGCGTTTGAAGGTCGAAATCGCGGCAAAACGGCCCAATATAAGAAGAAAAAAGTGTTGTTCCACCAAGACAACGCACCGTGCCACAAGTCATTGAGAACGATGGCAAAAATTCATGAATTGGGCTTCGAATTGCTTACCCCCACCGACTTTTTCGTGTTCTCAGACCTCAAAAGGATGCTCGCAGGGAAAAATTTTGGCTGCAATGAAGAGGTGATCGCCGAAACTGAGGCCTATTTTGAGGCAAAACCGAAAGAGTACTACCAAAATGGTATCAAAAAATTGGAAGGCCGTTATAATCGTTGTATCGCTCTTGAAGGGAACGATGTTGAATAATAAAAACCTGTTAGATTGCAAATTGTACATATGCCATCTGTGTCATTCCCTAAAGCTCTCGCACTCAGGTTGAAGAGAGCACAGCTCGCGCGAAATATCAAACTCATAACTGTCTGCGAATTAGTATCCACAAAATAAGGGGGAAATCGTAACTCAGATTCGGATAGTGCTCATGGAATTGAGATGCCAGTGCCCTGTTCTTGTATATATCTCTCTCCTGCCCTATTACGCATTCGAGAAATCAGTTTTCCAACATTCCTAGTTCTCTATTCCTAGTGTTGAAGTCGAAATCAATGTTAAAATCAACCCAACTTTCAGCCCAGAAAACACCTAATTCAATTACCCTCTCAGCCAATATACGAGGTAATCTTGTGCTAGGCATTGACAAAGTTTTCCTAATATAGGTAATATGCAACTTTAGGGTTTCCGTAAATAAACTAGGCAGACCTGTTTCGATGTGTAACATATAATTTGGTGTGTTATCGGGTAAGAAAAGTATCTTCTTGATAAAAAATCTGAAAAGCTTTTCCACTTCCTCGTGTCGACAGAACCCCCAGACTTGTGCTCCATAAAACAAGATGGATTTGGCAGCAGTGTCAAAAATTTTCATTTTCTTCGATAACTTAATACGACCATTCAATAAATATCGTTGCCAAGTGGAATTTGTTGCCATTTTGAAGCTTACTTGTGATATGCTTCTTGAATGAGATGTTATAAGTGAGGTTTAATCCTAGATAGTTGTATTCATTGACAACACTTATGGGTTGAGAACCATAAGACCAAGACAATCTTTTTTTTAGTATTTAGGATTTTTATTAATTATTTAGTTTCACATACAGCAAGATTTTAAATCTTATAATTACAGCGTGTGATTTACAAAGTTAAATATTGATAATGGCTCGGTTATTAAATGATAACTATAGTTACATAAAACTAAAATTAATAGTTACGTAAAGAAAAATTAAAATTAAAACATAACGCCAACACTTAGGTATAAACAAGATATTAGTGAACCACAAAAAAAAAAAAAAAAAAAACAATTAAAAATGATTGAAAGCTCTTTTAAATATTGCGTTGCTGATAAATTGGATGTTTGATGGAAGGAAGTTCCATAGACGTATTCTGCTGTTGAATCTAGACCCTTTCCTGAAAAGCCCACAACAATTTTGGATTTATTCACGTTAAGTTTCAATCCCCAAATAGAGCAATACTCCCATAGTGCCTCTATCATCTTTTGAAGTTCCGTTGGTGAATCGGATAGAATGACAACATCATCCGCGTACATCAGCAATTTAATTTCAACACCCCCAATGTGTATACCCCCCCCCCCCCCCTGGTAGAATGTCATGTAGATCGTTTAGATACAAACAAAATAGCACTGGACTCAGTAAACAGCCCTTACGCACTCCCTTCGTAACCGCAAACGGGTCTGATAACGAAGTACCGTCCCATACTTGGCTGACTGTGTCGCCATAAATCATTTGAAGTGTATTTATCACCTTAGTGGAAATTCCCATTCTGGCTAGTTTGAAGAATAGAGAATTGTGTGGTATCATATCAAACGCGGCTGAAAAGTCCACGAAGAAGGCACAGGTTTTCTTATTGTTCTTCCAGTTCAAGTGGATAATGCTCATCAGATTGAAGATATTTATACCGTTGAGTAACGTTGTCTAAAACCAGCCTGGAATTCCTTCAATATATCATTCCGTACAATCCACAGGTTAATCCTGTCTAAAAGCAAGTCAGTAAATATTTTATAGAATGTGTCCAAAAGTGACAGCCCACGATAATACGACAGTTCGTTAACATCACCATTTTTGTGTAGCGGTATAGTGATTGAACTACTGAAAGAAGAAGGGATATTTCCACGCAAATAGATTAAATTTAATATGTGTAGGACTTGCCTCAAGAATGATAAAGGGGCATGTTTATAAAATTCAAAAGGAATTCTGTCCAGTCCAGGAGCTTTATTATTCTTAGTATTTCCAAGTACAATCCTTAGCTTGCGCATTTCAAAAGGGCTATCTAGGAACGTGTCCACACCAATCTATGTTACACGTATCTAAATTGTCAGCTAGTAATTCACTAAAATATTCACGGAAGGACGTTGCATCTAAGTCATTACCTATACCGGGGGTCTGTTTCTCAATTTATTCGCCATTTTCCACTAATCGGCAGAGTTTCTAATGCTGTTCAGACAGTCAATATCTGCACTGTACAGTGCAAACTTTTTGCTACTACACAAACTTGAATACTGGGACCTACTCCTTATATATTGTTTTCTAAAAATTTGTTTGCTGTATCTGCGGTAATTATTAAGATGCCTGAGCATACGTTTCCTAGCGTTCTCACATTGTGCATCAAACCATCTGGTTTTCCTCTCGAAGAAACGTTTACCTTCTGTCTTGTTCGCTGCGGTGTATATTTTTGTTAGAAAAGCATCAACTTTGATGTTAATATCCGATTGAGAGAATAAGTAATCAGAGTCATTTAACTCGCTGATCGCATTGCAGTACATTTCCATCTTATGTGGAAACCACGTCAGTTTCGGTGGCAAAGTGCATGTCATACAAGTGTAGGTTAGGTTAGGTTAGGTTAAAGTGGCAGCCCGATTAAGATTCAGGCTCACTTAGACTATTCAGTCCATTGTGATACCACATTAACTAAAAGTACCTATTACATATGGGCACTTCTAGTTTTAACCGCTGAACCTTCTTGATTATTTTTCTTTGTTGAACCAACCAGATTGTTCCAAAAATATTAGCAGACTGCTTAAGTTAACGTTTTCCAGATCCGCCAGTAATCTGAAGCTATATGCTCCTAAAAGTTGCTTGCGCTTTACACAAAATGCAGGACACTCACACAAGAGGTGTTTAATTGATTCTTTTTCCTCCGCATCATGACAGCTCATACAATAGTCATTATACTTCGCGCCAATAGTTTTTGCAAATTCGCCTATCAGGCAGCGACCCGTTATAGCAGATATCAGGAGTGATATCTGACGTCTCGAGAACATTAGCATATCTAGTGTGCGGTTTAAGTTGAAATGGGGCCATATTTGCTTGGTGTCGTTACAACCCTTGCAATTCTCCCATCGAACATTTGCCATCATAACAGCCTTCTCACGCAGCATGATCTTGCAGGTAGCTAGGGGCATACCAACAAATTCTAGTTCCCCTGGAATATGTAAGGTAGTCCCTAGCCTTGCCAACTCATCCGCTTCGCAGTTCCCCGGTATGTTCCTATGGCCAGGCACCCATATTAGGTGAATATTGTACTGCTCAGCCATCTCATTGAGAGATTTGCGGCAATCGATGGCCGTTTTCGAGTTGAGGAACACAGAGTCCAAGGATTTTATTGCAGGTTGACTGTCTGAGTATATATTAATGCCCACATTTTTTGGAACATTACTTCTCAGCCAATTCGCCACCTCTCTTATTGCTAATATTTCAGCCTGAAAAACACTACAGTGATTAGGTAATCTTTTCGCTATTTGAAGTTCCAGATCATTAGAATATACTCCGAAACCCACTTGTCCATCCAATTTGGAGCCATCAGTGTAGAAATCTATATATTCTTTATTCCCCGGGGTCTGTGTGCACCACGCCTCACTGTTGGGGATTAGAGTCTCAAACTTTTTGTCGAAAAGTGGACTCGCCAAAGTGTAATCCACTACTTTAGGCACATCTGACATTATTTTGAGGACAGAACTGTGACCGTAACCATTTTCCGACCACAGCGATAGTTCGCGCAACCGCACAGCCGTTGTTGCAGCTGACTGTTTGGCCAAAATGTCTAAAGGCAATAGATGCAGCATGACATTAAGGGAATTTGTTCCTGTCTTGCTGAATGCGCCTGAAATACACAAACACGCCATACGCTGAACTTTATCTAAACCAGTCGGTTTCTGAAGTGCCGGCCACCAGACTACAACACCATATAGCATTATAGGTCTAACCACTGCCGTGTATAGCCAATGCACAATTTTTGGTTTTAGTCCCCACTTTTTTCCTATTGCCTTTTTGCACGAGTACAAAGCTATAGTTGCCTTCCTCGCCCTTTCTTCAATATTAAGCTTAAAGTTCAGCTTCCTGTCCAAAATAACGCCAAGGTATTTTGCACAATCACCAAAGGGAATTTCAATACCCCCTAAGGAAATAGGCCTAACCGTGGGAGTTTTGCGATCTTTGCAGTACATGACTAATTCTGTCTTTGCAGGATTTACCCCAAGACCATTGTCTTTCGCCCATTGTTCAGTCATCCGGAGGGCCCTCTGAATAATATCTCTGATTGTGGATGGGAATTTTCCCCTGACTGCCAGAGCTACATCATCTGCGTATGCCACCACTTTTATCCTTTCTTTTTCTAGAGTAACCAGAAGGCTATTTATAGCAACATTCCAAAGAAGAGGTGATAGAACTCCTCCTTGGGGAGTGCCTCTGTTCACATACTTTTGTATGTTTGCTTGTCCTAGTGTGGCTGAAATACGTCTCTTCATTAGCAGTTCGTCTAACAGCCTGAGTATACATGGATCAACATTCAGAGTTGTCAGTCCATTTAATATCGAGCTCGGATGGACATTATTGAACGCCCCTTCGATGTCTAGAAACGCCACGATTGTGTATTCTTTGACAGATAGTGAGCTTTCAATAAAGCTGACTAGTTCATGTAGTGCGGTCTCAGTAGACGTGCCCTTCGAGTATGCATGCTGTCGTTTCGAGAACAAACTTGAATCGATGCTAGTTCTAAGATAAATATCTATCATCCTCTCCAGGGTCTTAAGTAGGAATGAGGATAAGCTGATTGGTCGGAAATCCTTCGCCCTCGAGTGAGAGGCTTTTCCCGCTTTAGGTATGAAAACGACTTTTGTTTCCCTCCACTTTCCTGGGATATATGATAAGTTGATACATCCTTTATATATCACCGACAACCAGGGGATAATTTTGTCAGTTACAGCTTGTAACTCCGCCGGAGTAATTCCATCAGGTCCAGGGGATTTGAATGGTCCAAAGCTATTTAGCGCCCATCTTATTCTAGTTTCCGATACAATTTCCTCGACAGGAAACGACCGCTGAGCAACTGTGGCACCGCCAGTACATGGTTCAACCGTCTGATTTCCAGGAAAATGTGTGTCCAATAGTACCTCCAGCGTCTCCTCACTGGACGTTGTCCAATTGCCCTCCGATGTTTTAATGAAACCTGGAGCGGAGTTGGTGGATGCTAGAACCTTCCGTAGTCTGGAAGCCTCGGACGTATTCTCAATACTGCTGCAGTAAGCATTCCAAGAGTTATGCTGAGCCTTTCTCAGTTCTCGCTTGTATCCTCTCAGATTCTTCTTGTAAGCGTCCCAGTCCTCAGGGGCTCTGGTGGACTTTGCCTTGTTAAAGAGCTTCCTGCAGGATTTCCTCATATTACTTATTTCCGTAGACCACCATGGTGGTCGATGTTTCCCCCTTGGCTTTCCTCTAGGGCATGCAGCTTTCAGTGAGATGTTGAAGGCCTTAGTAATCCGCTCCACTGCGTGTTCGATATCTTGTACATTTCTCATATTTGTCTCTGTTATTTCCGGTATCATCATATTGAACGATTCCCTATACCTATTCCAGTCAGCTTTCCTAACATTTGGCGGAAATATGATCTTGGTGATATGAACATCAAATTTGAAACTGATGTAGCGATGATCTGAGAAGCTGTGTTCACTTAAAACCTGCCAATCAGATATCATTTCATTCAGTTCTTGCGAGGCCAAGGTGATGTCCAAAACCTCTTGCCTGTTTTAGTGACAAAGGTTGGGACATCTCCCTTGTTGCAAACTACCAGATTAGTACGCAAAATAAACTCTATTAGCGACTCTCCCCTTGCATTAGTATCACTACTTCCCCATATACTATGATGCGCATTCGCATCGCATCCCATAATGAGTTTCGTCTTTGTTTTCAGTGACTCCTCCACTAAGGTCTTAACGGCATATGGAGGCATCTCCCTGTCATGTCCCATGTAGACCGAAGATACCCAATATTTGCATTTGTCTATTTCTAAACTTGCAACGACAGTGTCTGTATTGCACATTGAAGGAAGCAGAAACAAATTGAGCTCGTTTTTAGCAATTATACAGGCTCGATTTACATCATTACCAGTATACTGCAATAGTTTGAACCCCGGAGTACTTAATTCACATATTTTGTTTTTATAAACATATGGTTCTTGAATAAGAACTATATCTATGTCCCCTTTCATCAGGAGAACTTTTAAGGCAGCACATGCAGCCTTACAATGATGAAGATTTATCTGGAGGATCCGTAGGACCATCGAGATTTTCAACAACCGTCACATCAGCCGCTTCAATCGAGTCATCAAGAATGTCCTCGTCAGAGATATCGGTGACTCTCGCAATAACCATAGGTTCAACTTTGGTGAGTTCTGAGGCAGTAGAAGCCTCCTCACGCATACGGTATCTATCCATGTCTTCAAATGTCTTGGTATCCCCCTCGACTTCGCAAGAGGATCCGCTTACTTCTGATTCAGACAGAGGCTTGTCCATTTCTGAATCCTTTAGCTGATCGTTTTTATACACCTTCATTTGGATATAATGAAAGCCATAACATACACGGCCCTGGGACTTTGCTAGATGTGGCAAAGACTGAGTGTTCAATATAAACACTGCATGCCGTCTTGGCCCATCCACTTCATCCAAACGGCCAACCTTCCAATCAGCTGTTGGAAGATCTGGATTGCATTGTTTCAGTTCCCCGGTATGTTCCTATGGCCAGGCACCCATATTAGGTGAATATTGTACTGCTCAGCCATCTCATTGAGAGATTTGCGGCAATCGATGGCCGTTTTCGAGTTGAGGAACACAGAGTCCAAGGATTTTATTGCAGGTTGACTGTCTGAGTATATATTAATGCCCACATTTTTTGGAACATTACTTCTCAGCCAATTCGCCACCTCTCTTATTGCTAATATTTCAGCCTGAAAAACACTACAGTGATTAGGTAATCTTTTCGCTATTTGAAGTTCCAGATCATTAGAATATACTCCGAAACCCACTTGTCCATCCAATTTGGAGCCATCAGTGTAGAAATCTATATATTCTTTATTCCCCGGGGTCTGTGTGCACCACGCCTCACTGTTGGGGATTAGAGTCTCAAACTTTTTGTCGAAAAGTGGACTCGCCAAAGTGTAATCCACTACTTTAGGCACATCTGACATTATTTTGAGGACAGAACTGTGACCGTAACCATTTTCCGACCACAGCGATAGTTCGCGCAACCGCACAGCCGTTGTTGCAGCTGACTGTTTGGCCAAAATGTCTAAAGGCAATAGATGCAGCATGACATTAAGGGAATTTGTTCCTGTCTTGCTGAATGCGCCTGAAATACACAAACACGCCATACGCTGAACTTTATCTAAACCAGTCGGTTTCTGAAGTGCCGGCCACCAGACTACAACACCATATAGCATTATAGGTCTAACCACTGCCGTGTATAGCCAATGCACAATTTTTGGTTTTAGTCCCCACTTTTTTCCTATTGCCTTTTTGCACGAGTACAAAGCTATAGTTGCCTTCCTCGCCCTTTCTTCAATATTAAGCTTAAAGTTCAGCTTCCTGTCCAAAATAACGCCAAGGTATTTTGCACAATCACCAAAGGGAATTTCAATACCCCCTAAGGAAATAGGCCTAACCGTGGGAGTTTTGCGATCTTTGCAGTACATGACTAATTCTGTCTTTGCAGGATTTACCCCAAGACCATTGTCTTTCGCCCATTGTTCAGTCATCCGGAGGGCCCTCTGAATAATATCTCTGATTGTGGATGGGAATTTTCCCCTGACTGCCAGAGCTACATCATCTGCGTATGCCACCACTTTTATCCTTTCTTTTTCTAGAGTAACCAGAAGGCTATTTATAGCAACATTCCAAAGAAGAGGTGATAGAACTCCTCCTTGGGGAGTGCCTCTGTTCACATACTTTTGTATGTTTGCTTGTCCTAGTGTGGCTGAAATACGTCTCTTCATTAGCAGTTCGTCTAACAGCCTGAGTATACATGGATCAACATTCAGAGTTGTCAGTCCATTTAATATCGAGCTCGGATGGACATTATTGAACGCCCCTTCGATGTCTAGAAACGCCACGATTGTGTATTCTTTGACAGATAGTGAGCTTTCAATAAAGCTGACTAGTTCATGTAGTGCGGTCTCAGTAGACCTGCCCTTCGAGTATGCATGCTGTCGTTTCGAGAACAAACTTGAATCGATGCTAGTTCTAAGATAAATATCTATCATCCTCTCCAGGGTCTTAAGTAGGAATGAGGATAAGCTGATTGGTCGGAAATCCTTCGCCCTCGAGTGAGAGGCTTTTCCCGCTTTAGGTATGAAAACGACTTTTGTTTCCCTCCACTTTCCTGGGATATATGATAAGTTGATACATCCTTTATATATCACCGACAACCAGGGGATAATTTTGTCAGTTACAGCTTGTAACTCCGCCGGAGTAATTCCATCAGGTCCAGGGGATTTGAATGGTCCAAAGCTATTTAGCGCCCATCTTATTCTAGTTTCCGATACAATTTCCTCGACAGGAAACGACCGCTGAGCAACTGTGGCACCGCCAGTACATGGTTCAACCGTCTGATTTCCAGGAAAATGTGTGTCCAATAGTACCTCCAGCGTCTCCTCACTGGACGTTGTCCAATTGCCCTCCGATGTTTTAATGAAACCTGGAGCGGAGTTGGTGGATGCTAGAACCTTCCGTAGTCTGGAAGCCTCGGACGTATTCTCAATACTGCTGCAGTAAGCATTCCAAGAGTTATGCTGAGCCTTTCTCAGTTCTCGCTTGTATCCTCTCAGATTCTTCTTGTAAGCGTCCCAGTCCTCAGGGGCTCTGGTGGACTTTGCCTTGTTAAAGAGCTTCCTGCAGGATTTCCTCATATTACTTATTTCCGTAGACCACCATGGTGGTCGATGTTTCCCCCTTGGCTTTCCTCTAGGGCATGCAGCTTTCAGTGAGATGTTGAAGGCCTTAGTAATCCGCTCCACTGCGTGTTCGATATCTTGTACATTTCTCATATTTGTCTCTGTTATTTCCGGTATCATCATATTGAACGATTCCCTATACCTATTCCAGTCAGCTTTCCTAACATTTGGCGGAAATATGATCTTGGTGATATGAACATCAAATTTGAAACTGATGTAGCGATGATCTGAGAAGCTGTGTT
This sequence comes from Haematobia irritans, assembly GCF_050003625.1. Taxonomy (NCBI): domain Eukaryota; kingdom Metazoa; phylum Arthropoda; class Insecta; order Diptera; family Muscidae; genus Haematobia; species Haematobia irritans. The sequence goes on along the minus strand of NC_134401.1, from coordinate 70,729,490 downwards.
CACTTAAAACCTGCCAATCAGATATCATTTCATTCAGTTCTTGCGAGGCCAAGGTGATGTCCAAAACCTCTTGCCTGTTTTTAGTGACAAAGGTTGGGACATCTCCCTTGTTGCAAACTACCAGATTAGTACGCAAAATAAACTCTATTAGCGACTCTCCCCTTGCATTAGTATCACTACTTCCCCATATACTATGATGCGCATTCGCATCGCATCCCATAATGAGTTTCGTCTTTGTTTTCAGTGACTCCTCCACTAAGGTCTTAACGGCATATGGAGGCATCTCCCTGTCATGTCCCATGTAGACCGAAGATACCCAATATTTGCATTTGTCTATTTCTAAACTTGCAACGACAGTGTCTGTATTGCACATTGAAGGAAGCAGAAACAAATTGAGCTCGTTTTTAGCAATTATACAGGCTCGATTTACATCATTACCAGTATACTGCAATAGTTTGAACCCCGGAGTACTTAATTCACATATTTTGTTTTTATAAACATATGGTTCTTGAATAAGAACTATATCTATGTCCCCTTTCATCAGGAGAACTTTTAAGGCAGCACATGCAGCCTTACAATGATGAAGATTTATCTGGAGGATCCGTAGGACCATCGAGATTTTCAACAACCGTCACATCAGCCGCTTCAATCGAGTCATCAAGAATGTCCTCGTCAGAGATATCGGTGACTCTCGCAATAACCATAGGTTCAACTTTGGTGAGTTCTGAGGCAGTAGAAGCCTCCTCACGCATACGGTATCTATCCATGTCTTCAAATGTCTTGGTATCCCCCTCGACTTCGCAAGAGGATCCGCTTACTTCTGATTCAGACAGAGGCTTGTCCATTTCTGAATCCTTTAGCTGATCGTTTTTATACACCTTCATTTGGATATAATGAAAGCCATAACATACACGGCCCTGGGACTTTGCTAGATGTGGCAAAGACTGAGTGTTCAATATAAACACTGCATGCCGTCTTGGCCCATCCACTTCATCCAAACGGCCAACCTTCCAATCAGCTGTTGGAAGATCTGGATTGCATTGTTTCAGTCTATTTAAAATAGATTCAGGGTCAGGAGGGTTTGCAGGCATCCACGCATGTGCTCTTGGTCTAGCCGGTATGTCTTTCTTCTCGACTAACTCTAGAGCAGCTCCTTCCCAAACTTCACCAATTAGTATCAGAGCAGCTTTAAAACATTCTATAGACCTCTGGTCCTCAAATGCGACTAGCTTAAATCGTCCTTGATACCAACCAGCCTCTTGGTGTCGAGGATCTCGGCCGGGAAACTTTTCCAGCACCTGTGAGTAGACGCCAGACAAAGCATTCTCAATTTCCCCCCATTTTTGCTTTGGAACCATACCGTCCAATGCTCCTTTATTTATGATAGCCATCACAAGGCTGTCTTTAGCAACTGAGGCAAACGATCGTTGATCCCTTTTGGAGGATGGCAGCTCATCCGGTGATCGTTCCCTTTTTCCAGCCTCAAGAATTCCTTGAGCCCATTTTAAGGAATCGCTTTGTTTAGCCGACAACGTGCTTGGGTCGACTGATCCTAATTTCTTTAGGATAAACAAAGCATTTCTACGTTCTTTGAATCTCTTTCGTGAGGGATTACCTCCTTTTGATGCCGTTACCTTGGAAAAGGTCCGACTTGTCAAATTGTCGCCACCTGTCGACCCGTCTACAGGTCGACTAATTGGGCCTAACTCTTGGTCATTGCCCAAATTTATAACTCCAGTCGATACCCGTCCACTGAGCCCTGAAGTTAGCAACCCAGTGGATGTCTTTGAATTTCTCTGCATGGTGGCCTAATATCCCACCACACTTGAAATTCGTAGTAGGTACTTATTACGATGATTTTATCCGCTATTAAAAAACACGTCCGTTCCGTTCGACGGTTGAAATATATTCAAGTGTAAGTGTAAGACAAGTGTAAGACATAGTTGTTCTGATAGAAATTTCTAGAGACATATGATCCGAATATGGCTTACAGGGTATAACAAAGTTGCTCAAAAGTTGCAAAACATCCGAAGAAGCAATACCATAATCAATAACTGATAAGCTCCGTACCCCACAAAAAGTAAACTCCCCCAGTGGATCGCCATCACACCGCCCATTTAAGATTACCCCGCCCAAACCATCAACTAAATTCAAAGTTGATCGAGATAGCAGAGGCCTTAAAGATGTCAAAGGAACGTGTTGGCCATATCATTCATCAATATTTGGATATGCGAAGCTCTGTGCAAAATGGGTGCCGCGCGAGCTCACATTTGACCAAAAACAACAACGTGTTGATGATTCTGAGCGGTGTTTGCAGCTGTTAACTCGTAATACACCCGAGTTTTTCCGTCGATATGTGACAATGGACGAAACATGGCTCCATCACTACACTCCTGAGACCAATCGACAGTCGGCTGAGTGGACAGCGACCGGTGAACCGTCTCCGAAGCGTGGAAAGACTCAAAAGTCCGCTGGCAATGTAATGGCCTCTGTTTTTTGGGATGCGCATGGAATAATTTTTATCGATTATCTTGAGAAGGGAAAAACCATCAACATTGACTATTATATAGCGTTATTGGAACGTTTGAAGGTCGAAATCGCGGCAAAACGGCCCCATATGAAGAAGAAAAATGTGTTGTTCCACCAAGACAACGCACCGTGCCACAAGTCATTGAGAACGATGGCAAAAATTCATGAATTGGGCTTCGAATTGCTTCCCCACCCACCGTATTCTCCAGGGGCCAAATCACCGCAGTCGAAATCGAGTACTTCGTCATCGTATGTAGTTTACGCGGATCACCGCAGTCGTTATCGAATTGTTTCTACTCGAAGTTGAACACGATAGGTAGCATGCTATCGAAAACGAAGTATGTAGTGATTTTTAAGCAGAAAAAAGGTAAACAAAAAGAAAAAAGTTGGTGAAAATTTAATTATTATTCTATTTTGGCAAAATACATTTAATAAAATATAATATTACTTGCATTTAGGGAAACGGATCAAAGAAAGGAATGCTCAGTAGCCGCTTCAAACAAACTTATTTTTTCAAGAACTCTTTTTAAATCTATGGATGTTAAAAACACTCACTTCAAAATAGAACCACTTACTCTACTTCAGGCAATGCTAAAGGACTGCTTTTGTCACGAATATTTTCCCTTATTAATGCCCCTTTGTACTCATCCTCTGAAGCCGAAGACGAGGAAAACCAAAAACACTTGGATTCATAATATATTTTTACACATATAACACACAAAAACAATATAAATATCTCAGAAATACCCTAATTTGATAACAAAAAAATATTTTGAAATTCTACTCTCTTCCAATTTCTTATTACCATATGTTTACAGCAATGTAAAAAAAAAGTAGTAGACAAAATAAATTTCGATCGAATGCGGTGATCCAAAAATTTAATGCGATCGAAATGTTTCTCTATACGAAACAGAACTCGATGACGAATGCGGTGATTTGGTCCCAGATCTGGCCCCCAGCAACTTTTTCTTGTTCTCAGACCTCAAAAGGATGCTCGCAGGGAAAAAAATTGGCTGCAATGAAGAGGTGATCGCAGAAACTGAGGCCTATTTTGAGGCAAACCCGAAGGAGTACTACCAAAATGGTATCAAAAAATTGGAAGGTCGTTATAATCGTTGTATCGTTCTTGAAGGGAACTATGTTGAATAATAAAAACAAATTTTGACAAAAAAAATTGTTTTTCTTTGTTAGACCGGGGACTTATCATCCAACCTGTTAAATTACAACATGAATTTGGTTTTTATTTTTAAATATACTCGTAGAAAAAGACTGCTGTTAATAGCAAACACTGACTGCTATTTTTCGGTAAATAAAAAACTGCTGTTTTAGCAGTTTTTCTGCTAAATCTGTTAGTTTGGAATAACAGACATACTGCTCAAAAGTCAGTAGTTCTGAAATAGTAAAATCAATGCTGCATTCATGCTCATTAAATAACTTCAAGCATTAAAAAACAATTAGTAGATTTTGATTATGCAGTAACATTTCTGAACAAGTCGCCTTTTTTAATATATGTCCAACGCGGAGATAGTAATTTTGGGTGGGTAATTATGATTGGAACGGGAAACGTTTCCTGCGAAAGAGCAACGGTTTCGTTGCTTGTGTGGCATGTTTCCACTAAATTCGACAAAGTAATAAGGCCTTTAGTGTGAACGATCCATCAGTTTTAACAACAACAACAATGTCATTATGTCAACGCCGTCAGGGACATCACTTCTAAACGAATTTAACACAAGACAAGTTGAGAAAATTAAGAAATTTAATATAAATGTTTTAATTGTGTTCCTTTGATAAAGTGTATATCGTTTCTTTTATTGCGGAGATTATGTAGGTAAGTAGATTGTAGTTGTTATTTCCTTAGTAGTCCTTTTCATATTGTTTTACTATTTTCTAAATTTGGAAAATAGGAAACCACCGTGGTGTACTGGTTAGCATGCCAGCCTTGCATTCAAAAGGTCACGGGTTCAATCCTAGTTCCGACCAACACCAAAAATTGTTTCGGTGGTGGATTTTCTTCTCGCAGTAATGTTGGCGACATTTCTGCTTCAAAGATTCTCTATGTTGTTTCACCGCAACGTGAAACACCGATCGCACTCGATTATAAAAAGGAGGTCCAGTGATAAGTTGATCACTGTGATATCATGATATTCTGAATAGCCTGAGTGGACCTAGTATAACGGCCTTTCGATATTCCTAACCTAATCCCGAATTCACTTTAAATGTGAATATTAAAAGCAACATAATATTATAACCTCTTTGGCAATTTGTATTGCAACTTAAAGAATGATCCAAAACAATCCTAATACTTGCCTACATAGGTCAATATACATACACTAATAGACAAAATTACGTTCCATAGTCGTGAACGGACGGTGACAAAATGAAACGGAAACGTTCACAAAAAATCAAAACGGAATGTTCACAATTTCGTCCACGGGCGTTCACGATTTCATGAACGACATTCGTTTTTCTTTGGCAATGAAAAGTCTTAAAATAATCGTTAGATTTTGTTATGGCAACTCCCTCGATGGTACAATGTGCTAAGGCGACTGTTAATGTGTATGGTGCAGAAAACACAGGTTCGAGTCACGCTAGCGGAAATCTGTTTTTTTAATTTTGTTTATAAAGTCGTAACCATAACGTTTTCAGATCATGAACGCTGGTTGTTGTTTTAACAACGCATGGTGACATTTTATCGTTGTCAGATTGACACCGTCTGTTCTCAGTTTGACACCACATGTGTGTTGATTCACTTTCATGAACGAATCGTTTTGAAATGAGCATGCCGTGCATAATTTTTTCTATGAGTGTAATTCCTATATTTGTTTACTAATTGTTTTTTTTTTTTACTTAATTTCATTGCAGATTGACTTAAAGGTGAGTACTATGTTCGGTTTTTTCACCAAAACACTAAATTAAAAGTACAAATATATTTATGAAGACGATTATATTTTGATCGAGTCTTGCCAAATAATGGATGGTAAAGATCCAAGGAATTGATAGCAAATAATTTTATATTTCTAAATTAGTTAATTAAAAAAGTAAATGTGAAAACAAGCTGGTTTTCAGCTTGAAAACTGTACATAGTACTCAGCTTAACGCTGTAATATCTTAGTCGCGTGTCTAAGTCCAAAGCAGAAAAAACAAACGAAAAAACCCCCTGGACAACACTCTAACTCAACTGTCAACACTTTGATAGATCAATCAATTTAAATATATTTATTATGCATATACTTGTTGTTTGTGTTATTAAATAAAACAATTTATCTCATTTTATATACAAATTATGGGCTTTTATTATTATCAGGTATCCTATGCTGTTCAAAGATCTCGAAATAATAATACAATTATATCAAATTAGATCTGATTATATGTGTCTCATTTTTAGGATCTGATCAGATCCAATTCCATAGTATTTAGATCTGAACAGATATAACCATTTTTCGGATCTGCTCAGATCTGACCATATCTTGGCTCAGATCTTACCATATCAAATCAGATCCCCCCAATTTTTACACGGGTATTGTAATTTTTTATAGTTTTTTTTGTTTTAAGAGCTTTACTTTGCATACACTGACAATGTACATTTGATGAGAGGTGACTTTTCTTATGAATTTTGATCTGCTGAATTCGAAAATGAAGGTTAACTTTTTCATGTAAATAGGTACAAAAATGAGTTTCCAAATTTAGTGAAAAAAATCTGAAGTGATACACTTCAAAAAATCAAACTACAAAACAGCAACAAATATAATAGTACCACATATATATCAATTTAAAAACCAGGCAAAAGAAAATAATTCAATTTATAAAGTGGAAAAAGAAACAATAAAATTCATTCATTATTCCTCGAAAGAGTCCAACATTTCTAAATATTCTGGAGTTGAATGTACATAATTTAATTGGTTCACTTGTTGGTGTAATATTATGACACCCATAACATTAGTTTACATTTGATGAGAGGTGACTTTTCTTATGTATTTTGATCAGCTGAATTCGAAAATGAAGGTTAAATTTTTTCATGGAACAGTTTTTGAGATATCCCGTTATTTTTAGTTTTTCGTCCTCTTTTCACTAAATAAATTATATCTCGAGCTAGAAATGTCCAATTATATCGCTGTTAGTATTTGAATGCAAGGTATTGAGATGACGAACAAACGTGGTTAATTGGATTTGTAAAGTTAAGTGGGTCAAAGTAAAGGGTGATTCTTTTGAGGTTAGGATTTTCATGCATTAGTATTTGACAGATCACGTGGGATTTCAGACATGGTGTCAAAGAGAAAGATGCTCAGTATGCTTTGACATTTCATCATGAATAGACTTACTAACGAGCAACGCTTGCAAATCATTGAATTTTATTACCAAAATCAGTGTTCGGTTCGAAATGTGTTTCGCGCTTTACGTCCGATTTATGGTCTACATAATCGACCAAGTGAGCAAACAATTAATGCGATTGTGACCAAGTTTCGCACTCAGTTTACTTTATTGGACATTAAACCAACCACACGAATGCGTACACTGCGTACAGAAGAGAATATTGCGTCTGTTTCTGAGAGTGTTGCTGAAGACCGTGAAATGTCGATTCGTCGCCGTTCGCAGCAATTGGGTTTGTGTTATTCGACCACATGGAAGATTTTACGCAAAGATCTTGGTGTAAAACCGTATAAAATACAGCTCGTGCAAGAACTGAAGCCGAACGATCTGCCACAACGTCGAATTTTCAGTGAATGGGCCCTAGAAAAGTTGGCAGAAAATCCGCTTTTTTATCGACAAATTTTGTTCAGCGATGAGGCTCATTTCTGGTTGAATGGCTACGTAAATAAGCAAAATTGCCGCATTTGGAGTGAAGAGCAACCAGAAGCCGTTCAAGAACTGCCCATGCATCCCGAAAAATGCACTGTTTGGTGTGGTTTGTACGCTGGTGGAATCATTGGACCGTATTTTTTCAAAGATGCTGTTGGACGCAAAGTTACGGTGAATGGCGATCGCTATCGTTCGATGCTAACAAACTTTTTGTTGCCAAAAATGGAAGAACTGAACTTGGTTGACATGTGGTTTCAACAAGATGGCGCTACATGCCACACAGCTCGCGATTCTATGGCCATTTTGAGGGAAAACTTCGGAGAACAATTCATCTCAAGAAATGGACCGGTAAGTTGGCCACCAAGATCATGCGATTTGACGCCTTTAGACTATTTTTTGTGGGGCTACGTCAAGTCTAAAGTCTACAGAAATAAGCCAGCAACTATTCCAGCTTTGGAAGACAACATTTCCGAAGAAATTCGGGCTATTCCGGCCGAAATGCTCGAAAAAGTTGCCCAAAATTGGACTTTCCGAATGGACCACCTAAGACGCAGCCGCGGTCAACATTTAAATGAAATTATCTTCAAAAAGTAAATGTCATGGACCAATCTAACGTTTCAAATAAAGAACCGATGAGATTTTGCAAATTTTATGCGTTTTTTTTTTTAAAAAAAGTTATCAAGCTCTTAACAAATCACCCTTTATATCAATGAAAATAGGACGAATTTAAAAAAATCGTGTTTTACAATGACTCAATGCCGCTGGAAAAGTATGTCATTGAAAAAACGTCTAGTTTCCCTTCTTGCTCATGTAGATGATAATTTAACGTAAGAAATAAGACCAGCTAGAATAATATCGACCGAAAAATGACAAAGTTATAAGAAATTGAGTGAATAAATCCAATGTCAAATCATGCAAATATTGGTATGATTTGACATCGGATTTATTCACTCAATTGCTTATAACTTTGTCATTTTGCAGTCGTTTTTTCAATGGTTTATACATTTCCAGCGTAATAGTCATTGTAAAACACGATTTTTTCGAAAATTCGCCCTATTTTCATCGATATATTTTGAACTACGTAACTTATCACAGATCTAATTATACACGTTTGTTCGTCATCCCAATACCTCGCATTCAAGTACCAACAATATAATCGGACATTTCTAGCTCCAGCGCACTATGTGCAAAATGACAGGTTTTTGGTGCATTAAATCAACGGAAGCACCTAGAGCTCTGAAATTTTGTACTGAGGATTAGAATAAAGTATAAGCAAAATTTTGTACCGATGCGCCCACTGCCACGCCCACTTTATAATGGAGGGTGTATTTGAGATACACCACTGTAACCATACACCAAATTAAATATATCAATATGTATGAAACTGAAAATCTAGATTAGGACTGAAACTGATGTTATCGTGATCACTATCTTAGAGTGTAGGATTTCAGCAATTTTAATTCAATTCAAATTTAGTCCCATTCAATCTCTTACACCCGCAGATTAGCTAAAAGTTTTGATGCAAGAAATGTGTTGTCAACTTTTTTGTAGCACCAAATGTTTAATTTTCAAAATTACAAAAATTGATTTTATGCGTGCGATTTCGGTCATTTGGTCCATTTGTTTTTAACTATGTCGAACTTTGAAAATGTCTTTTCAACAGAAGTATTTGAAAAGCGTAGCGAAAGTAATGCTGATGTATACTTGCATATATTTAGGAACTTGGGTTGACCTCCCACATGTTTTTCTTCAAATTCATGACGGAATTGCTACAAATTTAGTTGAGAGTTGTTCAACTTTGTAAGGTGTAAAATATTTTTTACTCCTAAAAATCCCCCAAAATAAGTCTTACCCCTAAAAATTCCCCAAACGTGAAAAAACTCTAAATTTTGGGGGGAAACCTGGCAAAACTTAATAGGCTTGTGTAGGCCTTTGGTATATACCAATACTAATTAATTTTGAATTGAATCCTAAAATTAAATATATGTAGATAGTTAAAATATTGTGACCAAAACCACGAAAATACGAAATTAAAATTTGTTCTAAACGCAATCTCACCGGGATAACATTAGATTTTAAGAAATGCAATACTTTACTTTTGTTGGCACTTTGGTGAACTTTTGATCAAATGCATCTGAGATGTTGTGAGCAGGATCAGTTGAAATTATCAATACCGATTCTCTTACTTTCGACATCTGCACTGCTAAACTGCAACTGTAACCGAGAAGAGAAGTTTTCATCATGACGGTAAAATTTCAACTCTATAATCAAAGCAAATTACATTACATCAAAGCAAATTACATAATATTGCTCACCTGCATGTCGTCTTCCCAACACCTCCTTTTCCACCAACAAAGATCCACTTCAACGAGGTTTGGTCAATAACATTTTTTAAGCTAGGCTCCATTGGCTCATATTCCTCTGCCATTATTCTATTTAAAAATAAGTATTGAAAATTGAATGTTAGTGATGTAGGAATGTTAAACCAAGTATCTGAAGGCAATAAATCTAAAACCAAAGATATTTGTTAGTATAGAAAAAACTATACAATACTATACAACTAACAATCTTTACATCCATTTTTTTTCCTTCAACATATGAAAACAACTGAAAAAAAAAACTTAATATATTTAATAAATTTTCTTCAATTTGGCAAAAAGTACACCCAACAAATTTAGTTACTCATAATAGCAAAAATGTGTGCTAAAACAGCAGTTTTTGTTTGCTGAAAAAGGGTTAGCAGTAGCATGTAGTTGTTTCAGCAAACATTCGTTACTTGAAACTGCAAACATTTTTACAGCTCAAATAGCAAACAAATGCTGCTGAATTAGCAAACGTGTTTGCTAAAAGTTTTTGACAAACACCGCTGCTGAAGTAGTAAACTGCGTTAGTTGAAATAGCTAACATTTTTACTGCTATAACAACTACAAATGTTTGTTGTCCCAGCAACAAAATTCGTCGTTTTTTAACGATATGTTGAAATAAAACCCGTAAATCATTTAATACAATAACTTATACATTATTAAATGTGTGAAATAAATTGAATTCCATCGAAGTATTGGAAGTTGGGTTGGAGTGTTGTCCAGGATTTATTTTCGTTTAGTTTTTCTTCTTTGGCCTTATACACGCGTATAAAACATAACAATGTTAAAACAATCTGTAATGAAAAGAAGTAAAATAAAGAAATTAGCAATTACACTAATTTACACTAAAATTTACATTTGATGAGAGGTTGCTTCTTATGTATTTTCATCTCCTGAATTCGAAAATTGAGGTTAAAATTTTTTTTAATGAAACAGTTTCTGAGATATCCTTATATTTTTAGTTTGTCGTCTTTTTTCATTAGACAAATCATTTTTCGAGCTAAAAATTTACAATTATATTGTTATTGGTACTTAAATGTAAGATGACGAACAAATAAGGATATGTGATAAGTTAAGTGGTTCAAAATATATCGATGAAAACCGGAACATTTTCAAAAAAGTAGGCTTATAACTTTGTCATTTTCTTCTAGTTGGTTTAATTCTTACGTTAGAGTATCATCTTTACGAGCATGAAGAGAAACCGGACGTTATTTCAACATTTTGCACTTTTCAAAGTTCAACAAATCCAACGATATAACCGGATCTGTGATAAGTTAAGTGGTTCAAAATATATCGATGAAAACCGGAACATTTTCAAAAAAGTAGGCTTATAACTTTGTCATTTTCTTCTAGTTGGTTTAATTCTTACGTTAGAGTATCATCTTTACGAGCATGAAGAGAAACCGGACGTTATTTCAACATTTTGCACTTTTCAAAGTTCAACAAATCCAACGATATAACCGGTCACTTCTAGCTCGAGATATGATTCTCTCGTCTAGTGAAAAACTAAAAATATAAGAATATCTCAAAAGGTGCTCCATATAAAAACCTATATTTTCGAATTCAGGAGATGAAAATACATAAAAACTCATCAAATGTACATTTTTTTATTTAAGCAATTTCTACAATCATACTATGATTGTATAACTACAACTAGTCTCTTTATAAAGTAGTGACTAACCAGTAGTTTTGTTAAAGAAGTTTATAATGTTAGTTAATTAATGATTCATAAAACAAAAACAGAAATTTAATTGGTTGTGGTTATTTGATTCAGAGCGAAATCTATGTGAATTAATTTGTTACTGTTTATTTTTAGAACCCAATCTGTCGTCCACTTATATAAGTTATTCAATGCTAATTGGAAGTTTTCTTTGGTTTCTATAGTATTTAAACCAGTCGACATCCGCAAAGGTACCTATGAAACAGTTTTCGCTGGTCGGAACGTCATTGGTACATACACCCAATGAATTAATAGAGAAAAGTTTACTTGATTCAAGCCGTAGCGGTGTCAAAAGTACGGTAAGTACGGATTTTCTAAATTCAAGAAGAACATTCTTAATTTAATCCCGAAAATATTAAATACAAGTTTCTTAATTTTAGAAATTTTCAATTGTGTTTGTGCTTCCTTTAAGTACGGGAAGTGCTTGATTCAAGCCTAGTGAAGCTCTATTTAATCCTAATATGTACTTGATTCAATCCGCATTTAAGTTTAAATTAAACCCAATAGCGCTTAACTTGAGCCAAAATGAACTTGTTTAAGCGGAATCAAGGCTTGGATAAATCTTTTTTATTCTTGAATATAATCCTACTATGCTTGATTTAGGAACGACTTTTACTTGATTTAATCTCGAACCGTATTCGATGTTATTTTATATGTGCTTGATTTCAGTGTGCTTTGCACTTGTTTTAATCTCAATGTGCACTTAATTCCCATAAAGTAAAAATTTGTTCATGTATTTTTAAAATATTTTTTATTATTCTTTTTTATATCGCTACATACATTTGTAATGGAAAGAAAAAGACGTAAAATAAGAAAATGAATTACACAAATAATACACCTAGTTGAAGAAGTAGTTATATATAATTAATATATTTGTGTAATTGATTCAAGTACAAAATACATGTTATTAATAAAAATAAATATATACAGAATTATAGAAAATATAAAAATATATATTTATGTATTTTTATTTACCAAATCTTGGATTGGAGCAGGAAGCAAGAAAATAAGAGGAATTCAACTTTTGTAGGCCTTGTCGCTTTAAATAGTAAGTTTTCCTCCACTTATCACATACGCCGGCCAAATCCATTGACACTCTGTTCAAGCACTCCTTTCACGCTTAGGGAACGAAATTGTCAATTTGATAACTTCTGATGTTTCGTTTGTTGAACTTTTGGAGGAGCCGCGTCGTCATATTTTCACAAATTTCCGCAAGGATTCCCATTTCCACACCTTGGTATTAAGTAGAGGTTGTAAACTATGAAGTATTATTCCCTATTTAAAACATAAAAGAATTATAACAATTATTTTTATAAAACAACGTGGCGATTTTTGAGTCAACTGCATTACTTGCATCAAGCCGACATTATTCTTGGTATACCAACGACAAAAACTTTTTTGTTAGTATGTAGACGCTATGTTTGCTTATAGATGTATGCAATTTAAATTAATTTAAATATGATGAAATACACATTTAATGGCAAATAGCCATTTTAAACTAATAAACTTTATTTTTACTTACCTTTTCAATATCTGTATGCTGCCTCAACTTTTTTTTCATAATTTATAAAGCAACTTAGGGTCTAAGCACACAATAATACTAAAATAATTTGGCAAATAAAATGCAAGTGAAGCCAAAAACACAAACTCGAAATCAAAAATTACACACATACACACCCAAAATGTTTCATACATGCCCAAAAACAGTTTTTGGTGGTTAAACATCTGTAAGAGTAACAAGGAGAGCAAAACTTTATTTTGCATTCCAATGTGCTCAAGTAAAAGTGTTATTATTTTAAGCCAGATTCGGCTTAAGATTGCAAATCAAATTCAACCAAACACACACGGTGCTCTGAACGTGTAACGATGAAAATATCAAGTTAAAATTTTCTTATTTTAAGCCATAGTCGACTCAAGATAGCAAACGAAATCCAAGCCGCTACCATTACAAGCAAAACAGTTTTTGGGGGTTGTAAATCGATGAGAGCATCGAGGAGAATAAAACTCTATTTTGTGCTCTCATTAGCTAACTCTCACTGGCATATTAAGTAACAAATTTCTTCTTTTAATCCAAAACCAGCTTAATTCAAACTTTAAGTACTTGAATAACACAAATAAGCACACTTTGTACTTGATATAAGTATAACTTAGTATTTGCGTACTTAAAACCATTACAAGCAAAACAGTTTTTGGGGGTTGAAAATCGATGAGAGCATCGAGGAGAATAAAACTCTATTTTGTGCTCTCATTAGCTAACTCTCACTGGCATATTAAAAAATTTCTTGTTTTAATCCAAAACCAGCTTAATTCAAACTTTAAGTACTTGAATAACACAAATAAGCACATTTTGTACTTGATATGAGTATAACTTAGTATTTACGTACTTAAAATTTTAAGTACGAATTCAGGCTAATTAGATCAAATCCAGGTGATTTTTTTCAAGCATCCCATACTTCCTTAAAAGTAAATCTTTCTAGGGACATTGGACTATTGTTCTGAAGAGGATACGTCGAAGTCATATAATCAATACCATTCGCTTGTGAATTAGAAAAAGTTGATTTAAGATGCTCCGCAAAGTGTTGGGCTTTCTCAGAGTTACTTTTTAACCATATTCCGTTACTATTCTGTAGTGGAGCTTTCTGATTAATTGGTCAGTTATTTTGTTGTTTGGTAGTTTTCCAATTAGATTTACTATCATATCATCATCTGTTTAACCCTTTAATGCCCCCATTTTTTTGCCAGCTGATTAAATATTCAATGTTAACGACACAAAAGCAAGAAAACTAATCAAGAAAAATTTAAACGGTAAAATTCAGTATCAATGTCGAATTGCTAACTAAAAATTTGAAGTAATTCCAGACTGTTTTCTTGTTTGTCAGGGGTAGATTGTAGTTTTGTGTTATGTTTGTACCTTTGTAAGTTAAATATATTGGTGTGTGATCAGTGCTGTGCTCAGAACTATCTACTATCGCTAATTTGAACTAAGCAATCTTTGTAGTAATAAAAAGTCAATTAAGTCAGGACATGTTAAAGTATCAATTGGCCAGTATATCGGGTTACCGGTGGAAATCAATTGGCCAGTATATCGGGTTACAGGTGGAAATTGACTTGCATCCTGTTTGCTTGAGAGCTTTTAACAATTCTTTACCTTTTGGAGTCGTTAATGTGGATCCCCAGTGTGTTTTTTGCATTAAAATGGCCGCCCATTATACATCGATATTTGTGTTTTTTCAATTATCTCTCTGTATGTATCACACTTTATATTGTGCCTAGGTGGACTGTATATCCGTTTGGTCTAAAAAATGCGCCGGCGATCTTTCAAAGAATGATAGACGACGTTTTGAAACAGTACATTGGTAAAATTTGTTATGTGTATATAGACGATATAATTGTATTTGGTAAAACTATAGAATAATATCTAGATAATGTGGAAAAAGTGTTCTCGCGTCTAATGGACGCCAATCTTAAAGTGAATCTTGAAAAGACATGCTTCCTGGAAATGGAAGTTGAATTCCTCGGTTATGTAATAACTCCCGAGGGTGTACGGGCCGATCCGAAAAAGATAGAGGCGATAAAGATGATTTTGCCACCACAAAACCTTAAGGAATTAAAAAGCTTCCTTGGCATGGCATCGTATTACAGAAAATTTATAAAAGATTATGCCAAGGTGGCGAAACCACTGGGGATAATGCACAGATACGAGCTAATGCCTCGAAAAAAGTGAAAGTAGAATAGATGAAGAGGCTTTACAAGCATTTAATGAATTGAAACGACTATTAATTTCTGCTGACGTTTTGGCGTTCCCTGATTTTGGGAAGCCTTTCAACCTGACAACGGATGCATCAGACTATGCAATTGGAGCGGTACTTTCGCAGGGCTCTATTGGCGATGATAGACCTATTGCATACATTTCACGTTCTCTTAACATGTCAGAGGAAAATTACGCCACCAATGAGAAAGAACTCTTGGCCATCGTTTGGGCGCTGGATAATTTACGATCGTACCTTTATGACACGAAAAAGATAAGGATATATACTGACCATCAACCCTTAACTTTTTCATTGAGTAATCGAAATTATAACGCAAAACTTAAACGATGGAAAGCGCGTATAGAAGAGTACAACGTTGAATTGATTTACAAGCCAGGAAAAACGAATGTGGTCGCCGATGCACTCTCCCGTCTTAGAACGGAAGTGAACGCACTCACAGACTCCATAGTTGCCCAACCAGCATCCTCGATAAATGACCCAAACAATACATCATAAACTGACACAGCATCCGAAGTCACAATTCACCCACCCGATTTAATACCACACGTCGAGTCTCCGATAAACGTCTTTAGAAATCAGATAATAATACGACAGGGAACTAATTTTGAATGCAAAGAGGAACCCCACAGTGGATACAAACGATTTTTTATAACCATACCTGTAATAAATTGTGAAAATCTCGCAAGTGTTCTCAGAAGAATTTTGAATCCAAATGTTATAAATGGCATTAAAATCCCAGAAAATGTTATTAATAATATTAATAATGTCTATTTAAATACTTTTTTTCAAGTACAAGATACGAATAACGCAACGAATGGTAGAGGATGTGACTTTAGCAGATAGGGTGTTCGATATCATTGAAAAGGAACACAGGCGAGCCCATCGTAACGCTCGCGAAAGCAGAGAACAGATCCTTGAGAAGTTTTATTTCCCTGCCATGTCAAAACAAATTAGGGATTACATTAGTAAATGTGAGACCTGCAAGAAAAATAAATATGATAGACATCCTTCTAAACCTCATATGCAACCTACACCTATACCTAATTACCCTTGCGAGATTGTCCACATAGATATTTTTGAAATAGAGAACCAAAAATATCTTAGTTGCATTGACAAATTTAGCAAATTTGCGAAATTATTTCCCATAAAAAATAAATCTTCACCACATTTAAAGACTAAACTTACAATCGCCCTTCATTATTTTACTGTCCCTCGTGTCCTGGTAATGGACAATGAACGTGGGTTTTTGACCCCACTGGTCCTTAATTATATCCGTTCCCTAGGAATCGAAATTTACCATACCCCTACACAGAGAAGCGAGGCCAATGGTCAGGTAGAAAGGTTACATTCAACCTTGATTGAAATGTATCGCTGTCTTTGCACAGAACTGCCTAAAGTAACACCTAAGGAACGTATTGCGATTACCGTAGATAGGTACAACAACACCATACATTCCGTAACGAAGCGGAAGCCAGCAGACATCTTCCTAAATAGGACAGGTAGGATAAATTATCAAGGTATAGCTAATTTTAGGGAAAAGACGTATGAGGACATCAAGGCTCTTTTACTACATGAACAAGAGTCTAGAAATGCTCGCAATAACATGACTCGATCTCCTCCTCGTGATTTCAATGTTGGTGACGAACTGTTCATTGCCAACAAACAAATTAAAGGTAAGGAAAACCAATATACAAAAAAGAAACCGTTTCTGAGAACAAAAACACAACTATTATCACAGAAAGTGGAAAAAATTCCACAAATCAGATATAAAAAACATAATTAATTGAAAATAAAAATCGGAAAGCCTTCATGGCAAAACAAAAATTATGCAAAGAATCAAATGAAAAACAAGCCTAAGTAAAAAGGCAACAACTAAAATTATATCATTGCAAAATACGTCACCATGACTCAAAAAACAATATTAATTACAATGACCCAAAGGGCATATAAAAGACTAAACAAAAAAAAACTTAAATTTACTCTTTACAAATTATGAAATTGCCTAACATAATTAAAAGGCAAACAATGCAAACTAAATTACAAAACGATATGAAAATACAATCACAATTTTATAATGGAAATTTTAGCGATTATGTGGTCAAGAGGTTAGATGGCTCATGCATAGATATCTAGCCCCAGCGGTCTGGGTTGAAATTGTTCAATATTTGTAGTCGACCCGTCGCATTGGTTCAATTCCAGTTCACTCGGTGGTCCGAGGGGCGGCACTCGTCGTGGTTCAACTCCACCGGGAATCTATTGGCTTTAATTGACGGTGAAGGTACTCATGCCATGAGTAGGCCTATGCTGGCTAATGTATACGGCTAAAAGGGACTAACATGAGCCTTCCTATGTCATCTGAGTTCACGCCTGCATTCCAAGAATAGTCGCTAAAATAATATTTACTGATCAAAATACCCAATGAGGTAAAACATATAACGCCCAAAAGAGGCATACAAAACCAAATAACTGCCTAAAATGGCATACAAGAAAACGAACATAATGCCCAAAGAGTGGCACAAAACAGAAAATAAATCAAATAACGCCCCAAAGAGGCGCACAAAAAATAAGAAATAAAATAATTGCTGAATAAGGCATACAAGATACCCAAAAATTAACAATAGAAATCCCATTCTAACCCTGCTAACACACTGAAAAAAGTTACTAACAAAAATATAACAATCCCCTATTAAAATGTTAACATTTCATTTTGCTAAACACTTTTCATTCCAACACATTGTATTCCGTCTTCCCGAACTCCTCTCACTAACAATAACAAGTACTAACAAATTGCTACTAACCACTTAATATAGGAACATTTTAGTAATTTAGATTAAATCTCCACAGAATATAAAATCATTTTCTAAATTTTTTAAGATAAGACAGACTGTTAAAATTTCGGTTAAAGAATTTGACTTTGTTGTATGATTTATAACTTCAAATATAATATTTTCGAATTATTTTCCAAATTTAGTGACTAAGTATTTGTTAAAATTTTGGATCTAATTTTTTTTTTTATATGCTTGTACATTTATAATTTTTAGCTAAACTAGAATATATAATTTTTATATCATGAACCTATTCTAATAGTCCCAAATCATTTACCAAAATTTTATAGAATTAGAATTTGTTAAAATTTCGGCACAACATTTTTATATCTCAAACAAACTGTATAAATTATGTTAATAGTTTTGAGTTAATTTTTTATTTGCATGATCGATTTTGTCAATAGATTATAATTATTTCTTAGGATTCGCCTCTGTGCAATCGCACAAGCTTATGTGACATTCAATCTGGACGCGCCCATTTTAACAATTCGTGACGGCTATGGTTGGGTTATTAATGGACACTTCAAATTAATTCACAATATCGACCTGCAGCGCTATGAGGATGTATTGAATCGATTAGACGAAGAAACAACAAATTGAACGAGACCACTGGTTTGAAGGATATTATAGCATTCCAGCTGAAAAAACCCGCGCTCAACTCGATGAGCTGAAGGGACCCAAAGTCAAAAAACAAAAACGCTCAATCAATTGGATTGGCTCCGCTTGGAAGTGGATAGCCGGATCTCCTGATGCAACAGACTGGGACGAAATCCTACGAAGCCAGGACGCACTTGCTTCTAACAACGATCTTCAAAACAAGATAAATTCTGAAATTTCCACTAAAACTCAAGAACTCTTGAGGACCATAAATGGAGTTATCAATGCAACAAATGATATCCTGGGACGAAACACCCAAGCAAAGTTTTCACAAGAAATACTACACAATGCGTTAATTCTAAAGGAGGATGTAAGCGAATTAGTTCGAGCTTGCCAAATGGCCAAGGCTAAGGTTGTGAACAGTAACCTGTTGAACAAGGAAGAGATAAATCAACTAGTAGGTGAAATAGAAGTTCTTCCCTACAGTAATGTTATCGAGGCCATTGAATACAGTGAGCCCTCTATTTACACCAATGGCTCCCGACTTTTGTACATACTGTCAATGCCAAAAGTAGAAGAAATTAAATTCAACCACCTGATTATACGAGCGGTCTTAAAGGATGGTCATAAAGTGATGTGTGTGAAGATAAATTCGAATTTGAAATTTGCAGCAAAAACTTAGCCGAGACACAAACCAGCACCACCAATATTTTTCAAATTCGAATTTAGGATTTCAAATTCGAATTTGGATTTTTAGTATTTGGCTTATTATTTAAAAACTAAGCCGCGTGCGATATAGAGAGTAGGCTCATTGGAAAGGGCTTGAGCTCAGCTTTCATAATCACAAAAGTCTTCATTACAAAAGTATTTGTGAAAAGCGAAAATGTGAAAACAAAATTTTCAACAAATTTTTACATCGGGCCCACTGTGCCAAAACTAAGCCGCGTGCGGTATACAGACTCAGCTCATTGGAAAGGGCTTGAGCTCAGCTTTCATAATCACAAAAGTCTTCATTAGAAAAGTATTTGTGAAAAGCGGAAATTTGAAAATGCCTTTTCAAGAAATTTTTACAACCGAGAGACCACTGTGCCAAAACTAAGCCGCGTGCGGTATAGAGACTAGGCTCATTGGAAAGGGCTTGAGCTCAGCTTTCACTTCCACAAAAGTCTTCATTAGAAAAGTATTTGTGAAAAGCGAAAATTTGAAAACAAAATTTTCAACAAATTTTTACATCGGGCCCACTGTGCCAAAACTAAGCCGCGTGCGGTATAAAGACTCAGCTCATTGGAAAGGGCTTGAGCTCAGCTTTCATAATCACAAAAGTCTTCATTAGAAAAGTATTTGTGAAAAGCGGAAATTTGAAAATGCCTTTTCAAGAAATTTTTACAACCGAGAGACCACTGTGCCAAAACTAAGCCGCGTGCGGTATAGAGACTAGGCTCATTGGAAAGGGCTTGAGCTCAGCTTTCACTTCCACAAAAGTCTTCATTAGAAAAGTATTTGTGAAAAGCGAAAATTTGAAAACAAAATTTTCAACAAATTTTTACATCGGGCCCACTGTGCCAAAACTAAGCCGCGTGCGGTATAAAGACTCAGCTCATTGGAAAGGGCTTGAGCTCAGCTTTCATAATCACAAAAGTCTTCATTAGAAAAGTATTTGTGAAAAGCGGAAATTTGAAAATGCTTTTTCAAGAAATTTTTACAACCGAGCCCACTGTGCCAAAACTAAGCCGCGTGCGATATAGAGACTAGGCTCATTGGAAAGGGCGTGAGCTCAGCTTTCATAATCACAAAAGTCTTCATTAGAAAAGTAGTTGTGAAAAGCGAAAATTTGAAAATGCTTTTTCAAGAAATTTTTACAACCGAGCCCACTGTGCCAAAACTAAGCCGCGTGCGATATAGAGACTAGGCTCATTGGAAAGGGCGTGAGCTCAGCTTTCATAGTCACAAAAGTCTTCATTAGAAAAGTATTTGTGAAAAGCCGAAATTTGAAAATGCCTTTTCAAGAAATTTTTACAACCGAGCCCACTGTGCCAAAACTAAGCCGCGTGCGGTATAGAGACTAGGCTCATTGGAAAGGGCTTGAGCTCAGCTTTCATAATCACAAAAGTCTTCATTAGAAAAGTATTTGTGAAAAGCGGAAATTTGAAAATGCTTTTTCAAGAAATTTTTACAACGGAGCCCACTGTGCCAAAACTAAGCCGCGTGCGGTATAGAAACTAGGCTCATTGGAAAGGGCTTGAGCTCAGCTTTCATAA